>NC_057803.1:444596069-444896069 GCF_018294505.1 Triticum aestivum | reverse complement strand
GGTCGGGCTATATATAGTCACGGGCAAAATTTTGGAAATTTCTCCGAACCCCTTCGCCCGCACGATAGCCTGCTCTGCCCTCGTGGTCTCCGGATCGTCTTCTCGCCGCCAGCCGCCTCCAGTCACTGGTCTCCGTCGCTGTCAACGGGAATTCTGCCCCGCCGTTGCCGCCGTAGCAAGTCCCCGCCGAACTAGGGTATGGACTTGATCTTTGTGCTATTCCCAATCTGATTCCTAGCACATTGTGATCATACTGATTCTAGCCACGTTTGATGAACTTCTATCCAGTCAATGAACTCATAGATTAGGTTTGATTCGAAAATTCTAGGTTTAGGTTTCCGCCGAAACCATCTCGGACCCACCGAGTTGAAAAACTCGGTCCCACCGATTTGGCTTATGCCATTGCACAAGTGAGACTCGGTCTGACCGAGAATTACTTATCGGTGTGACCGATTTTGGAACTCTGTGAAACCCTAGCAGTCTCGGTGCCACCGAACTGTGACTCGGTCCTACCGAGTTCACTAGTTTAGGTTCCAAAACTGCTTCGGTATCACCGAGTTTGAAAATCGGTAGATCCGAGATGATTTCAGTGGGAAACTAAAACTAAGTTTTTGGATCATTCTTTTGCAAAAATCTCTGCATTTTGTGATGCTCATCCTTTCTACCTCATCTATAATCTATTCACAGGGTCAGCAGTCAGTTTGCAGCATGTCTGATCAAAGTGATAGCCAAAATATGTCAGAGCAGCAAGTGGTGATGAGTGAGGGCACTAGTCCCTCCAGTTCATCTGATGAAGGCAGCAGGAGCACTCCTAGCAATTTGCCAAAGGCTGCCACGAGACAAAGGAAGAAGAGGACTTCAGATTCTGAAGATGAGGACTATGTGGCAGAGGAAGAGGCCACTTCCAAGAGAGTTGAGCCAGCTCAAGGCACTAAGCCAGGTCTGAAAATCAAAAGGCCAGCAGGCAGGCAGCCAATGTCAAAGGCCAGAATGTCAACTGAGAAGCCCATAGAGCCAGTTGCAGCTGAGGGCAAGAAAAGAAAGGAAAGGGTGAAGAAGACTGTGGCTAGAGTGCTTGGCAAAGCTTCCATCATGGAAGAGGAAGAAGAAGAAGAGGCAGCTGCACCAGCGCCCAAGGCACCCAAGCTAATGGGAGATGCCATAAAATCAGGGGGAGCTGCTTCCAAGGCCAAGCCAGCTCCAAAGCCAAAGCCTAAGAGAAATACAAGGAGCATTCCTGCAGCTGAGAAGAACAAGGCCCCAGTGCCTGAGACTGTTGCTGAAGATGAGGAAGAGAATGTCCTGAGAAAGCTAAAGCCCAAGATCCCAGACCACAACGATGCTCATCCTGTGGCTGAGGATATGAAGCTCAGGAGAGATTCAGGGCTGAGGAAGTGGAGAGAAGCAGATCCGTATGCTTCAAGGAGAAGGACAGCCGTGGACTACAGGTTTCACACCAAGGAGCAGCAAGATTTCTATGAGACTGTGCTGCTAGATAAGAAGCCCATTGTATGTGATATGAGATGGGTCGACTGGGAATATATCAAGGAAAACGAAGAGCACTATCCTGGAGTGCAAGACAGCTTCATAGCTTGTGGAGTAGCTGACTTTGTTGGGCAGAAGCTCACAAAGTGGAACGAGGAGCTTATCATGCAGTTCTACTCCACGGCACACTTTTATCCAGATGGGAGGATCACATGGATGTCTGAGGGTACAAGGTACCAATCCACAGTTGCTGAGTGGGCACAGATCATTAATGCCCCAGAGGAGCAAGATGATGACTTGGATATCTATGCCAAGAAGAAGATGGACCATAACTCCATGTCCAATATGTACAAGGAAATTCCCAATGAAGCTCTTGACACCTTCAAATTTGGGTCTGTGCATTACCTTCTGTCAGGACTGCCTACGATCAATTGGATACTAAGGCACACCTTATTGCCCAAGTCTGGAGATCACAAGATGATCAGAGGCCATGCTATCAACTTGCTACATGTGTTTGATGTGCCTCAGAAGTTCAAGGTGATGAGCCTTATAGTGGAAACTATCAAGAGGACTGCAGCAGATCAGAAGAGGAGCTGCGGATATGCCCCTCAAATTCAGGAGCTCATCAACTCCAAGATGGGCACGGGCATATATCTATTGGACAAGGAACACCTGCCCATCCGTCCAGATTTCGAGGACAATCAAGTTGTCATGACTGAGAACGAGCCATCATCTGCCCAAGCATATGCAAAGAAGGAGAAGGCGAGGAAGGAGAAAGCTGCCAAGATGCCTACTCAAGAGGAGGCATCTGAGTATTTCTTGAAGACTAAACAAGAGCAGCTTGGTTACTTGATTGCATCCACGCTGAGGATTGAGCAAAGTCTGGCCACCCTCACTCAGAATCAGCAGAGCCTAGAGAGAATCATGGAACAGAAGTTCTATGACTTGGATGTCAAAGTAACGGAAGTTCAGTCTGCAGTGGAGCAGCTCCAGGAGGACATGCAGGAGAGGAGAGGCAGGACTACCACTCATGCCTTTTCCAGAGTGCCACGAGGCCCGAGGTCATCTGCCGTGCCAGTTGCTGACACCAGAGCCACCACTTCAGCACCAGCTACAGCCTCAGCTCCAGCGTCTACTTCAGCTCCAACTCCAGCGTCTACTTCAGCATCTACCGAAGCCTTCGTCCTTGGAGTGATCCGGACTCCACCACCACCAGAAGATCAAGCCTGAGCGTCGTTTTAGCACTATGCATTTTCTAGGAACTTTTTGGTAACTTGTTGCCAAAGGGGGAGAAGATGTATAGATCATAGGCTTCGAGAGAGAGAGTGTTGTTTTTCTCTCTTGCTTTATTTGGTGGTTTTTCAAACTTGTTTGCTTTTGAGTGCTTGAGATACTACGTCATTATTTGTGAGACATTGATGATCATGTGTTTGATCATAAGCTACACTTAATGCTTGCTTAATACTATTATCCTATCTATCTTGTGTGATCATTCACTTTTCTTGGTGATGAGTGCATGTATTTCATTCTTATCATTTTGAGCGCTCCACCAAGATGTATGTGACATGGAAGAGTAACCCATGACTCTAACTCTTTGTGCATTTGCAGTCCAAAGCAAATTTTAAATATGCACAAATTTAGGGGGAGCTCTTACTTATCACATACTTCTCAAAGCGACGATATATTTCATGCTTATTATCATTTGTCGAAGCTTTGATCTATATGTTGTCATCAATTACCAAAAAGGGGGAGATTGAAAGTGCAACTATCCCTAGGTGGTTTTGGTAATTCATAACAACATATAGCTCATTGAGCTAATGCTATTCCAAGATGATTATTTCAGGAAAGCTCAATGATTGGCATGGCATGGATGTGAAAGTGGAACCCTCAAAATGCTAAGGACAAAGGATTGGCTCAAGCTCAAAAGCTCAAGACTCTTCATTTTATATTTTAGTGATCCAAGATCACATTGAGTCTTTAGGAAAAGCCAATACTATCAAGGAGGGATGAGGTGTTGCTTAATGAGCCTCTTGCTTCATGTGCTTAGTGATATGCTCCAAAACCCTCAACTACTTTCCCATATCCACATATGACCTAAACCCTAAGCCAAACTCGGTCCTACCGATTCTTCCTATCCGGCGCCACCGAGTTTCACTTGTCATTAGCCACTGCCAAACCCTAGCAATTCGGTCCTACCGATAGGGATCTCGGTCTCACCGAGATGGGGTTGCAAACTCTCTGTTTCCCTTTCGTAACTTTTCGGTCTCACCGAAAGAGCGAATCGGTCCCACCGAGATTGCAATGTAAACTCAGTGTTTCCCCTTTGTAACTTTTCGGTCTCACCGAGTTCCACTCGGTCTCACCGAAAGAGCAAATCGGTCCCACCGAGTTTGCCTGACCAACTCTCTGGTTAGCTAATTACCAAATTCGGTCTCACCGAGTTTGTGTAATCGGTCTCACCGAGATTACGTTATGCCCAAACCCTAACCATATCGGTCCTACCGAGTTGCATATCAGTCCCACCGAAAATCTCTAACGGTCACTAGGTTTACATTTTCGGTCCGACCGAGTTTATTGATTCGGTCCCACCGAGATTGGAAAACTGTGTAACGGTTGGATTTTGTGTGGAGGCTATATATACCCCTCCACCTTCTTCTCATTCGAGAGAGAGCCATCAGAACACACACACCATTCCAACTCATATGTTCTGAGAGAGAACCACCTACTCATGTGTTGAGACCAAGACATTCCATTCCTACCATATGAATCTTGATCTCTAGCCTTCCCAAGTTGCTTTCCACTCAAATCTTCTTTCCACCAAATCCAAATCCTATGAGAGAGAGTTGAGTGTTGGGGAGACTATCATTTGAAGCACAAGAGCAAGGAGTTCATTACCTACACACCATTTGTTACTTCTTGGAGAGTGGTGTCTCCTAGATTGGCTAGGTGTCACTTGGGAGCCTCCGACAAGATTGTGGAGTTGAACCAAGGAGTTTGTAAGGGCAAGGAGATCGCCTACTTCGTGAAGATCTACCGCTAGTGAGGCAAGTCCTGTGTGGGCGATGGCCATGGTGGGATAGACAAGGTTGCTTCTTCGTGGACCCTTTGTGGGTGGTTGCTTCTTCATGGACCCTTCGTGGGTGGAGCCCTGTGTGGACTCGCGCAACCGTTACCCTTGTGTGGAGCCCTGTGTGGACTCGCGCAACCATTACCCTTCGTGGGTTGAAGTCTCCATCAACGTGGATGTAGGATAGCACCACCTATCCGAACCACGGGAAAAACATCCGTGTCTCCAATTGCATTTGAATTCTCCAAACCCTTCCCTTTACATTCTTGCAAGTTGCATGCTTTACTTTCCGTTGCCTATATACTCTTTGCATGCTTGCTTGAATTGTGTGATGATTGCTTTACTTGTCCTAAATTAGCTAAAATTTGCTAAGAACTAAAATTGGGAAAAGGTTAAGTTTTTATTTGGTCAAGTAGTCTAATCACCCCCCTCTAGACATACTTTCGATCCTTCAGGATCATGTGATTTACTTATGTGCAGGATAAGACTACATTTGAGTAGTTACCCACCCTGGCTTTTCACGTTAAGTCGACAGGGCATATGTTGTTTAAACTCTGTGCAGGATTTACAAAGCTATGACTTATGTAAATGATTAAGTTCCAGCCCATCATCAAAGATTGAAATTGGTGTCTCAAAAAGGTTATCAATTCTTGATTTTCTCAAAGGCTATAAGCCGTCGGGTTATAAAAATTCCAGCTTACAATGGAGGCATATTAAATCGCCATCAGCCAAGAGCCGCCGGGTATTTAAACTCCGGATTTAATTGTCAACAGATAAGGTATTCAAAGTCGCTTTGGCGTAATGGCTATTATTTTATCAATGGATATGATTTATTCTACAATGGAAAGAATAGTCCCGAGTTGCTGCCTAGCACTTGGGGGCTACATTATTTAGTTTGAGATTATATCAAATATGCAAGTCCCATGTCACTACCAGCATGCACCATGGCACTTGGGGGCTAATGCAAAGACAATTTTACTGGCCTTATTGAAGACCCGACTCATCACATCATAATGAGCCGGCCCTTGGGGGCTACCAAATTGCTCCTGTCAACAATTCAAGGCACACAAGCCTTAATCTATTATATTGAAAGATCCATTACTCAGTTGCTAGAGTACAAAGCTCTTAACCTTGTGGACGTGGGTTCAAGCCCCATGGTGGAGATTACATCATTTGATGGTATTATCAATGAATCATATACAAAAGTTCCAGCTCAGTAATATCTTATTGAGCCGGCCCTTGGGGGCTACACGTTGTTACTCAAATTTACATGATCATATTTACAAAGTCCCTGCTCATTATTGCATAATAACTCGGCCCTTGGGGGCTACACTGGTTGAAATCTTTATGAGCATAAGGCAATTACAAGTCCCAGGTTGCTGCAAGCATGACAACCCGGCACTTGGGGGCTACAGGTGATATGCATATAAGGGAGGAATAACTTCAAATTATTAGTTTTGAGACCCGGCGTCACCAATAACTATGACACGGCGTCGACAACAATTATGACCCGGTACTACCAATATTTACAAACCAGATTTTTTGGCAATAATAAACCGACAAGTTCTACAAGCCGGCTGAAAGTCAGATTAGTTTTTTCAAGACCAATATTTTTAAGCCGGCGCTTTGGAAGCCAATTCAAGTGGATTATTTACTACAATATTTCTTTATAAGATACCAATGTCTGCAAATTGGCTCTGAAGCTGGCCTATTGACCCGGATTTCTCAAAAGAAGTATCTGGATTTTTGCATTGGTAAGGTTTGGACATATCTGTTAAAAGAGATTTGCTATAAGATCTTTGAGTATGCATCCAGGTGGAGATGACAAGGAATTAAAGATAATCAGGTGCCGGTTCAGGAAAATATTTAACCCAGAGCACAACCTATCAAGTTTGTTCTTGTGTTTATTTTACAGGATTAGTTTAACATGGATAAATCCAAATTAAACTGGGGGCTAATATCGAGGATATACCCCGCGGTATGACCCGGCCGGAACCATAACCCGGCCGGACTTGGCGATTCACCAGAGACCTGGCTGGAGCTTGGCGACTCACCGGCGATCCGCCCGGACATGACGGTTTACATATAACCCGCCGGGATATTGTGACTCACCGGAGACCCGGCGGGCGGATCAGATGGACGACAAAGTCCAAGGCCCAGCGGGCCGGCTTATACTCTGGTGGGCTGGCTTAAGAGGAAAGGGATGACGAATATTTCCTTTATGAGGAAGCAAGACCCGGACTTGTATTCAACTTGTAAGAAAAGATAGACTAGTCCTAGTCCTACTAGGACTCCACATGTAACCCACCCCTTCAACATATATAAGGAGGGGCAGGGCTCCCCAAGAGGGACAAGCGAGAAGAAACAATCTCTAGGGCTAGACACAAAGAGTCGGTTTACCGGCGACTCTCTGATGATGATAATGAGACCTAGCCACAAACAGCATGTAGGGTTATTACCGGATGATATTTCCCGGGGCCCGAAGCTGTCTAAATCCTTGTCTTGTGTTGTGTCTCTCAATTCCGCTCAACCCCTCTCAAGCTACCACATAGATGCATTGGCCTCACGACTAAGTCCTCACACTAGGACATCTGCCGTGACAATTCCACGACAGGAGGTTTGTTCAAGTAAGAACAACACCTAAGCACCGGCCCACCCACATATCAAATTATCAAAGTAGCGAAGAAGAATCAAACCAACATGATGAAAGTGACTAGATGAAATTCCTGTGTACCCTCAAGAACTCTTTTCTTATTATAAGAGACTGTTTTGGCCTGTCCTTTGCCACAAAAGGATTCGGTTACCTTGTTGCACTTTTTACCATTACCTTTATTTGCTCGTCACAAACTATCTTCCTATCAAAATACTCGTTACTTATAATTTCAGTGCTTGCAGCGACTACCTTGATGAAAACCACTTGTTATTTCCTTCTGCTCCTCGTTGGGTTCGACACTCTTATTTATAAAAAGGACTAGATTGATCCCCTATACTTGTGGTTCATCAAGGCTCTTTTCTGGTGCCGTTGCCAAGGAGTGAAGTTCTCTTGGTAAGGAAAAATTATTATTACATGCTGAAATTTATTGTCATGTGTTACTATGCAGAATCATCCTTTGAGGTTTCTTTTCGGGGTATATTCACCTCGATCGGAACCACAATTTTTTGCCCCTCAACCTACTACACCTACTTAAAATATTAGTTATGAAATTCCATCGGGTATGATAGAACAACTGCTAGCTAATCCTTATGTAGGAGATGGAACCGAACATCCTGATATGCACTTGATATATGTGGATGAAACTTGTGGATTATTTAAGCTTGCAGGTTTTCCTAGAGATGAAGCTAAGAAGAAGGTTTTCCCTTTATCTTTGAAGGGAAAAGCATTGCATGGTATAGGCTATGCAATGATATTGGATCTTGGAATTGGAATTGATTGAGATTGGAATTTCACTAATAAAATTATCCTATGCATCTAGTTCATTGTGATCGGAATTATATATATAAATTTTGGCCTCTGAAGGAGAAAGCATCTCTCTAGTTTGGGGGAGGCTTAAGTCAATGTTATATTCATGCCCCAATCATGAGCTCTCGAGAGAAATTATCATTCAGAGCTTTTATGCTCGGCTTTCTCATGATGACCAATACATGCTCGATACTTCTTGTACTGGTTCTTTTATGAAGAAGACTATTGAATTCAGGTGGGATATTTTAGAAAGAATTAAACACAACTCTTAGTATTGGGAACTCAACGAAGGTAAAAGGTTCAGGTATTAAGCTTGATTTTGATTGTGTTAAATATTTTATGAATACCGATGCATTTCAAAAGTTTAGCACTAAATATGGACTCGACTCTAAGATAGTAGCCTCTTTTTGTGAATCTTTTGCTACTCATGTTGATCTCCCTAAAGAGAAGTGGTTTAAATAGCATACCCCTATTGAAGAAGAAATTAAAGAACCGATCGTAGCTAAAGATGAAACTATTATTTACAATGTTGATCCAGTTGTGCCTACTGCTTATATTGAAAAACAACCTTTCCCTGTTAGGATAAAGGAACATGCTCAGGTTTCAACTGTGGTTTGCAAAAGTTATATTAGAGCACCTAAACCCCCTAAACAAATTAAAGTAAAACCTAGTGTTGCCATGGTTAAAGATCTCCTGGTAGAAAACATAGATGGACATGTTATTTATTTTTGTGATGAAGCTGCTAGAATTGCCAAATCCGATGAAAAAGATAAACATAGACCCGTTGTTGGCATGCCTGTTATCTCAGTTAAAATAGGAGATCATTGTTATTATGGTTTATGTGATTTAGGTGCTAGCGTGAGTGCTATTTCTTTCACCCAAAAAATTTATGAATGACATAGCACCCGCTGAAATAGAAGACATAGATGTTACTATTCAACTTGCTAATAGAGACACAATCACACCTCTTATGATTGTTAGAGATGTTGAAGTCTTGTGTGGGAAAATAAAATATCCTACTGATTTTCCTGTTCTTGGTCCCCACAAGAAGACTTTTGTCCCATTATCTTTGGTAGACCTTTCTTGAACACTATCAATGCTACTATAGATTGTAATAAACAAACTGTCAGTGTTAGCTTTGGTGATGAGTCTCATGAATTTAATTTCTCCAAGTTTAATAGACAACCCTATAAGAAAGAATTACCTAGTAAGGATGAAATAATTGATCTTGCTTCTATTGTCGTGCCTCCACTGATTGACTAGAACAATATTTGCTAGACCATGAAAATGATATGAATATGCATGAAAGAAATGAAATAGATAATTTTTTCTTTGAACAACGACCTCTGCTCAAACATAATTTGCCTATTGAAATTCTAGGAGGTCCTCTGATAACCCACAAGTATAGGGGATCAATTGTAGCCTCTTTCGATAAGTAAGAGTGTCGAACCAAACGAGGAGGTAAAGGTAGAACAAATATTCCCTCAAGTTCTATCGACCACCGATACAACTCTACGCACGCTTAACGTTCGCTTTACCTAGAACAAGTATTAAACTAGAAGTACTTTGTAGGTGTAACGGGATAATATTGCAAGAATATAAAGAGCACGTAAATAAAAACTAGGGGCTGTTTTAGGTAAAGAAGCAATAAAGTTAGTATAGTGAGTGTGAAAAAGTGGTGGTAGGAGTTGCGAAATTGTCCCTAAGCAATTGACTACTTTACTAGACCGATAACAAGTTTTATGTGGGAGAGGCCACTGCTAGCATGTCATCCCTGACTTGGAATTCTATGCACTTATGATTGGAACTATTAGCAAGCATCAGAAACTACTAACGTTCATTAAGGTAAAACCCAACCATAGCATTAAGATATATTGGTCCCCCTTCAATCCCGTATGCATCAATTTCTATGCTAGGTTGAAGCTTCCGTCACTCTTTCCCTCTAATACATAGGCCTATCAAAATACAACTAACCCAATGGAGTGATCCACGCGCAGGCTCATATGATGGGCACCAAAGTTTAACAACATAACCACAAGCAAATTAAACCAATCATAGCAATTCACCAATTAACGATAGGACAACAAAAATCTACTCAGACATCGTAGGATGGCAACACATCATTGGATAATAATATGAAGCATAAAGCACCATGTCCAAGTAGAGGGTACAGCGGGTTGCGGGGGAGTGGACCGCTGTAGATAGACGGGGGAAGGTGATGAAGATGTTGGTGAAGATGACAGAGGTGTTGGTGTAGATCGCCGTCACACGATGATGGCCCCGGCGGCGTTTCGACGCCACTAGGAGACAGGGGGAGAGGGCCCCCATTTCTTCTTCTTCTTCTTCTTCTTCCTTGACCTTCTCGCTAGATGGGAGAAGGGATTCCCATCTAGTCTGTTGCATCCATGGCAGTGGAGGGGCGAGAGCCCCTCTGAGATTGGATCTGTCTCTCTGTCTCTCTCTATTTCTGCGTTCCAGATTCTTCCCCTTCACCGTTTCTTAAATTCCCGGAGATCCATAACTCCGATTGGGCCGAAATTTGTACACGATTTTTATCCGGATATTGGCTTTCCTGCAGCGAAAGAAGGGCACCAACTGCCTTACAGGGTGGCCACGAGGGCCCATGGCGCGCCTGAACCCCTCGGGCGCGCCCCCCTGCCTCGTGGCCCCCTCGGGCATCGTCTTGCATTGATTCATCTTCCAAAAAATCATATATATTCCAAAAAATAGCCGCCAGTTTTTATCTCGTATGGACTCCATTTGATATGGATTTTTTGCGAAACAAAAAACATGCAACAAACAGGAACTGGCACTAGGCATTGGATCAATATGTTAGTCCCAAAAATAGTATAAAAAGTTGCCAAAAGTATATGAAAGTTGTATAATATTGGCATGGAACAATAATAAATTATAGATACGGCGAAGACGTATCAGCGTCCCCAAGCTTAATTCCTGCTCGTCCTTGAGTAGGTAAATGATAAAAAAGATAATTTTTGATGAGGAATGCTTCCTAGCATAATCTTGCTCATATAATCTAATCATGGCATGAATATTGAGACATGAGTGATTCAAAGCAATAGTCTATCATTTGACATTAAGACAATAATACTTCAAGCATACTAATAAAGCAATCATGTATTTTCAAAATAACATGGCCAAAGAAAGTTATCCCTATAAAATCATATGGTCTGGCTATGCTCCATCTTCACCACACAAAGCATTCAAATCATGCACAACCCCGATGGAAAGCCAAGCAATTGTTTCATACTTTTGACGTTTTCAAACCTTTTCAACTTTCACGCAATACATGAGCGTGAGCCATGGAAATAGCACTATAGGTGGAATAGAATATGATGGTGGAGGTTGTGTGGAGAAGACAAAAAAGGAGAAAGTCTCACATCGACGCGACTAATCAATGAGCTATGGAGATGCCCATCAATTGATGTCAATGTGAGGAGTAGGGATTGCCATGCAACGGATGCACTAAGATCTATAAGTGTATGAAAGCTCAAACTGAAAACTAAGTGGGTGTGCATCCAACTTGCTTGCTCATGAAGACCTAGGGCATTTGAGGAAGCCCATCGTTGGAATATACAAGCCACGTTCTATAATGAAAATTCCCACTAGTATATGAAAGTGATAACTCAAGAGACTATCTATATGAAGAACATGGTGCTACTCTGAAGCACAAGTGTGGTAAAAGGATAGTAACTTTGTCCCTTCTCTCTTTTCTCTCATTTTTTCTTTTTTTCTCTCTCTTTT
This sequence comes from Triticum aestivum, assembly GCF_018294505.1. NCBI lineage: Eukaryota > Viridiplantae > Streptophyta > Magnoliopsida > Poales > Poaceae > Triticum > Triticum aestivum. The sequence goes on along the minus strand of NC_057803.1, from coordinate 444,884,295 downwards.
CTTTTTTGTAGGCTTCTCTGGCCTCTCTCTCTCTCTCTCTCTCTCTCTCTCTCTCTCTCTCTTTGGGGGGCTTCTTTAGCCACTTTTACTTTGATAACCTCACATGGGACAATGTTCTAATAATGATGATCATCACACTTTTATTTACTTACAACTCGATACTAGAACAAAGATATGACTCTATATGAACGCCTCCGGCGATGTACCGGGATGTGCAATGATCTAGCGTAGCAATGACATCAAGAAACGGAGAAGCCATGAAAACATCATGCTAGCTATCTTACGATCATGCAAAGCAATATGACAATAAATGCTCAAGTCATGTATATGATGATGATGGATGTTGCATGGCAATATATCTCGGAATGGCTATGGAAATGCCATGATAGGTAGGTATGGTGGCTGTTTTGAGGAAGATATAAGGAGGCTTATATGTGATAGAGCATATCAAATCATGGGGTTTGGATGCACCGGCGAAGTTTGCACCAACTCTCGAGGTGAGAAAGGGCAATGCACGGTATCGAAGAGGCTAGCAATGATGGATGGGTGAGAGTGCGTATAATCCATGGAATCAACATTAGTCATAAAGAACTCACATACTTATTGCAAAAATCTATTAGTCATCAAAACAAAGTACTACGCGCATGCTCCTAGGGGGATAGATTGGTAGGAAAAGACAATTGCTCGTCCCCGACCGCCACTCATAAGGAAGACAATCAATAAATACCTCATGCTCCAACTTTATTACATAACGGTTCACCATACGTGCATGCTATGAGAATCACAAACTTCAACACAAGTATTTCTACAATCCACAACTACCCACTAGCATGGCTCTAATATCACCATCTTTATACCGCAAAACTATTGCAAGGAATCAAACATATCATATTCAGTGACTACAAGTTTTATGTAGGATTTTATGACTAACCATGTGAATGACCAATTCCTGTCATCTCTCTAAATAGATATAATTGAAGCAAGAGAGTTTAATTCTTTCTACAAAATATATGCCCACGCTTTAACAAATATAAGTGAAGCAAAATAGCATTCTACAAATAGTGGTTTTCTATGTGTAGGGAAACAGGCAATCCAAACTTCAAATGATATAAGTGAAGCACATGAAACATTTTATGAAGCCATACTCAAAAGATATAAGTGAAGGGCAAAGAGCATTCTATAAATAAACCATGGACTATCTCATACCAGCATGGTGCATCAAAGAAAAGTGAAAACTAAATGCAAAAGACGCTCCAAGATTTGCACATATCACATGAATGAAATGAATCTGAAAACATACCGATACTTGTTGAAGAAAGATGGGATGCCTTTCGGTGCATCCCCAAGGTTAGAAGCTTGAGTCTCCTTGAATATTTACTTGGGGTTCCTTGAGCATCCTTAAGCTTGAGCTCTTGTCTCCTCCTCCTTCTACTCACATCGAGACCTCCTTGATCTTCGAACACTTCATCCACACAAAACTCAACAGAAAGCTCGGTAAGATCTGTTACTATAATTAGATAATACCCCGCGCGTTGCTGCGGGACATTTGTGTAGGACACCATTAGTAGGTTAACTTGTACCTTATTATTTTTCTAAGCGTGGAAGCATGAGGCATGTCAAATGAAAGGCAAGTACTGTCAAATGAAAACCAAATACTGACTAATAATTATTAGTAACTATTATTATTATACAATCAAAATTCCCATAGGATTTCCATGTCGGACAAACATGTGGAACTACAGCCGTAATTTGGCCAATAGAGAGCAACTAATCTTCATACAATATCATCAGATATAACTATATACAACAAATGGACATATGAAGGTTTTGGTAGCCTTAAACACTACATGTAAATGCATGCTTGATAGATCTACATGCATCCTTGCTTTAAGCTTTTTCTTAAGGTTCTGCTAGCCTTAAAAGCTATGTACATCGTGCAAAAAATATGCACTTGACAGCTCCCTTGCTCCAAGCTTTCTCTGACAGTATGATTATTTATAGGCTATATGGCCTATTTTAAATGTCAGATAAGTGAACAAAAAAATGGTAGATAGGTACAGGAGGGAAAAAGAGGTACAACCACAAATTTAGCAGGGGAATCCTTGGTTCAACTCACTTGGTAGTGTATTCAGCACACTTGGAACAAATTGTTTGCAAGATATATATGTTCGCCAGTTTTCCTAATAGGAAAGGAATGATGGCTGACAATATTAATACTCGTACTAAAGAAGAAACATGAATTAGTAACAAAAGTAGACTGAGAGAAAGTGAAAACCACATGATCTTGGTACAACCCTCAAGATGATAGTTGGGTTCAACATGTTATTGGACAATGTCACGTCTTTAAACATCCAAAATATTTACCTCGCGCAAATTCATTACTTACCTTCTTGTTTAAGCCATTATGTATTCCCTAGACGTTCGAATAATCCAAATCTATCAAACAATAGAGCAGTTGTTGCAGGATCAAAGTAGTTTCTTACCAAGGAAGTCATATAAAGTTATGCACCAATGATAATGAAAGAAATAATATGCCACACTATATTTATTCTCAAAAGGAAACATTTAAATGTTTTAGTTTCTATCCAAGAAAGAAAGATAGAAGAAGCAGGATTGGGCATAGACCTACCAGATTGTATGATGGCCATTGGCCGTTCAGTCCTGTCATTCTTTGCAACCACGCCGCTTCATGGGCTGAGAGTCATTAAGATTGCTTCCATGACATGCAACCGTTGTATGAGAAACTCTAATGCTTTTGAGGCCCTACCAAAATGACTGAAATTTAGATCCTAGCATATATTTATTTTATTGATTTACAACACTAGATGAAGGTGAAATTTGGTGGTCATTAGCATATATTGTGAATGTCCCGATGCGCATGTTGTTGATTCTTGGCTATGAAGAAAAGAAGAGGAGGATGGCATTAGTGATAAAGATATCAGTGGGTTCAAAATATATAAATAGTGAGAGGAATAAGTTGTTACCAAGGACATACAAAATTTGCAGATTTGAGTAGTAGACCAACAGGGAGCGTTGATACGTCTCCAATGTATCTATAATTTTTGATTGCTCCATGCTACTTTATCTACTGTTTTGGACTATATTGGGCTTTATTTTCCACTTTTATATTATTTTTGGGACTAACCTATTAACCGGAGGCCCAGCCCAGAATTGCTGTTTTTTTTGCCTATTTCAGTATTTCGAGGAAACATAATATCAAACGGAGTCCAAACGGAATGAAACCTTCGGGAACGTGATCTTCTCACCGAACGTGATCCAGGAGACTTGGACCCTACTCCAAGAAGTTTCCGGGGAGGTCACGAGGGTGGAGGGCGCCCCCCTGGGCGCGCCCCCTGCCTCGTGGGCCCCTCAGAGCTCCACCGACGTGCTCCTTCCTCCTATATATACCTGGGTACCCCCATTAGACTAGAGAGGGAGCCAAAAACCTAATTCCACCACCGCAACTTCCTGTATCCATGAGATCCCATCTTGGGGCCTATTCCGGAGCTCCGCCGGAGAGGGCATCCATCACGGAGGGCTTCTACATCAACACCATAGCCCTTCCGATGAAGTGTGAGTAGTTTACTTCAGACCTTCGGGTCCATAGCTAGTAGCTAGATGGCTTCTTCTCTCTTTTTGGATCTCAATACAATGTTCTCCCCCTCTCTCGTGGAGATCTATTCGATGTAATCTTCTTTTTGCGGTGTGTTTGTTGAGACCGATGAATTGTGGGTTTATGATCCAACTTATCTATGAATAATATTTGAATCTTCTCTGAATTCTTTTATGTATGATTGAGTTATCTTTGCAAGTCTCTTCGAATTATCCGTTTGGTTTGGCCAACTAGATTGGTAGTTCTTGCAATGGGAGAAGTGCTTAGCTTTGGGTTCAATCTTGCGGTGTCCTTACTCAGTGACAGAAAGAGTTGCAAGGCACGTATTGTATTGTTTCCATCAAGGATAACAAGATGGAGTATTTATCATATTGCATGAATTTATTCCTCTACATCATGTCATCTTGCTTAAGGCGTTACTCTGTTTTTAACTTAATACTCTAGATGCATGCTCGATAGCGATCGATGAGTGGAGTAATAGTAGTAGATGCAGGCAGGAGTCGATCTACTTGTCACGGACGTGATTCCTATATACATGATCATACCTAGATAACCTCATAACTATGCTCAATTCTATCAATTTCTCAACAGTAATTTGTTCACCCACCGTAGAATATCTATGCTCTTGAGAGAAGCCACTAGTGAAACCTATGGCCCCCGGGTCTATTCTCATCATATCAATCTCCATTACTTTATTTTACTTGTTTTGCTTTTACTTTTTACTTTGCATATTTATACCAAAAATACCAAAAATATTATCTCTATCAGATCTCACTCTCGTAAGTGACCATGAAGGGATTGACAACCCCTAAGCGTTGGTTGCGAGTTGCTACCGTTTTGTGCAGGTACGAGGGACTTGCGCGTGACCTCCTACTGGATTGATACCTTGGTTCTCAAAAACTGAGGGAAATACTTACGCTAGTGTGCTGCATCACCCCCTCCTCTTAGGGGAAAACCAACGCTAGCTCGATATGTAGCAAGAAGGATTTCTGGCGCCGTTGCCGAGGAGGCCTACGCCAAGTCAAGTCAAGATTTACTCTCCCGTCAACGAGCCATTTTTGGCACCGTTGCCGGGGAGGCCTACGCCAAGTCAAGTCAATATTTACTCTCCCGTTAACGAGCCATTTCTGGCGCCATTGCCGGGGAGGCCTACGCCAAGTCAAGTCAAGATTTACTCTCCCGTCAACGAGCCATTTCTGGCGCCGTTGCCGGGGAAGCCTACGCAAAAGTCAACATACCAAGTACCCATCACAATCTCTATCTCTCGCATTACATTATTTGCCATTTGCCTCTCGTTTTCCTCTCCCCCACTTCACCCTTACCGTTTTATTCGCCCTCTCTTTCCCTTTGCCTTTTGTTTGCTCGTGTGTTAGTTTGCTTACCTGTCGCTATGTCGAATTCCTTATCCGCTCCTATGTCTCCCGAGTTTGAAGTTCTTCACTTCAAGCAACGGCAAGGAGAAAACTTAAAAGATGCTTGGTATAGGATGATGGAATCTTATCGTAAGTGCACCCTAGAGGTGAACTTTAGAATTCTTCTTCGTAATTTTTATGTTGGGTTAAACATGACGCATAGACAACTCTTGGATTGCATGGCCAAGGGAAATTTCATTAATATTGATCCCGGTATTGCGCATGAGATTATAGAGGGAATAGTGGGAACACCACCCCAAAAGGGAGGATCTCATCCTACCCAGGAAGAAACCCAAGTGTTTGAGAAGATTTGCAAAGTAACAAAGATTTTACAAAAGTCTCTTGAGCCTCTTAAAAATATTAGCGGAAATCTTAACCGTACGAATATGTTGATTACTCTTTGCAATAAACGGTTGGATTCTTTAGATCTAAAAATTTCCGAGTATGAAGGGAAGAGGGAAGAACCCCCCGGATTCGAGCATGACTCCGCTAAAAGGTTGAAAATTAAAGATGGCAATACCTAGATCTATCCTTGCTTTTATGCCTAGCTAGGGGCGTTAAACGATAGCGCTTGTTGGGAGGCAACCCAATTTTATTTTGTGTTTTTTGTTTTTGGTTCTGTTTAGGAATAAATAATCCATCTAGATTCTGTTTAGATGTGGTTTTATCTTTTAATTAGTGTTTGTGCCAAGTTAAACCTATTAGATCTTCTTGGAAGATAGTTATTTGATCTTGCTGTAATTTCCAGAATCTTTGCACTCAGTGCCCGAATTGTCACAAATCACCAGAACGTAATAAAATAGTGATACCAATTGCTTCTGATCAATAAACAAATTTCCCAGGTCGTCTAATTTTGGTAGAATTTTTTGGGTTCCAGAAGTTTGCGTTAGTAACAGATTACTACAGACTGTTCTGTTTTTGACAGATTCTGTTTTGCGTGTGTTGTTTGCTTATTTTGATGAATCTATGGCTAGTAAAATAGTTTATAAACCATAGAGAAGTTGGAATACAGTAGGTTTAACACCAATACAAATAAATAACAAGTTCACTACAGTACCTTAAAGTAGTCTTTTGTTTTGTTTCTCTAACGGAGCTCACGAGATTTCTATTGAGCTTTGTGTTGTGAAGTTTTCAAGTTTTGGGTGAATTCTTTTGATGGATTATGAAACAAGGAGTGGCAAGAGCCTAACCTTGGGGATTCCCATGGCACCCCCAAGATAATCCAAGGACACCAAAAAGTCAAAGTTTGGGGATGCCCCGAAAGGCATCCCCTCTTTCGTCCACTTCCATCGGTAATTTACTTGGAGCTATATTTTTATTCACCACATGATATGTGTTTTGCTTGGAGCGTCTTGTATTATTTGTGTCTTTGCTTGTTAGTCTACCACAATCATCCTTGCTGTACACACCTTTTGAGAGAGCCATGCATGAATTGAAATTTGTTAGAATACTCTATGTGCTTCACTTATATCTTTTGAGCTTGATAGTTTACTCTATGTGCTTCACTTATATCTTTTTGAGCGTGATAATTTTTGCTCTAGTGCTTCACTTAGATCTTTTAGAGCACGGTGGTGGATTGTTTTAAAGAAACTTTATCTCTCATGCTTCACTTAGATTATTTTGAGAGTCGTTAATAGCATGGTAATTTGCTTAATGTTAATATACTTGGTATTCAAGATATGTGAAACTCTCTTTTTAGTGGGTTGAATACTAAGATAAGTTTGATGCTTGATAATTGTTTTGAGATATGGAGGTGATAATATCATAGTCGTGCTAGTTGAGTAGTTTTGAATTTGAGAAATACTTGTGTTGAAGTTAGCAAGTCCCGTAGCATGCACGTATGGTTAAAGTTATGTAACAAATTTGAAACATGAAGTGTACCTGGCTTGTGCATCCTTATGAGTGGCGGTCGGGGACGAGCGATGGTCTTTTCCTACCAATCTATCCCCCTAGGAGCATGCGCGTAGTACTTGATTTTTGATGACTTATAAATTTTTGCAATAAGTATATGAGTTCTTTTGACTAATGTTGAGTCCATGGATTATACGCACTTTTACCTTTCCACCATTTGCTAGCCTCTTCGGTACCGTGCATTGCCCTTTCTCACATTGAGAGTTGGTGCAAACTTCGCCGGTGCATCCAAACCCCGTGATATGATACGCTCTTTCACACATAAACCTCCCTATATCTTCCTCAAAACAGGCACCATACCTACCTATCATGGCATTTCCATAGCTATTCCGAGATATATTGCCATGCAACTTCCATCATCATCATCATCATGACATGCTTTACTTTTGTCATATTGCCATTGCATGATCTTGTAGTTGACATCGTATTTGTGGCAAATCCACCATGCATTATTTTTCATACATGTCACTCTTGATTCATTGCACCATCCCGGTACACCGCCGGAGGCATTAATATAGAGTCATATCTTGTTCTAGTATCGAGTTTTAATCATTATGTTGTAATCAATAGAAGTGTGATGATCATCATTATTAGAGCATTGCCCAATCAAAAAAAAGAGAGAAAGGCCAAAAAGAAAAAAAGAAAGGCCCCAAAAAAGAAGGAGAAAATAAAAAGGGCAATGCTACTATCTCTTTTTCCACACTTGTGCTTCAAAGTAGCACCTTGTTCTTCATGTAGTGAGTCTCATATATTGTGCTTCAAAGTAGCACCATGATTTTCATATAGTGAGTCTCATAAGTTGTCTTGTTCATACTAGTGGGAATTTTTCATTATAGAACTTGGCTTGTATATTCCAACGATGGGCTTCCTCAAAATGCCCTAGGTCTTCATGAGCAAGCAAGTTGGATGCACACCCACTAGTTTTCTTTTGTTGAGCATTCTTAGCTCTAGTGCATCTGTTGCATGGCAATCCCTACTCCTTGCATTAACATCAATTGATGGGCATCTCCATAGCTCATTGATTAGCCTCGTTGATGTGAGACTTTCTCCTCTTTTTTTTCTCCACACAATCCCCATCATCATATTCTATACCACCCATAGTGCTATGTCCATGGCTCGCGCTCATGTATTGTGTGAAGGTTGAAAAAGTTTGAGATTATTTGAGTATGAAACAATTGCTTGGCTTGTCATCAAGGGTATAGAAGTTGGGAACATCTTTGTGTGACGAAAATGAAGCATAGCCTAACTATATGATTTTGTAGGGATGAACTTCCTTTGGCCATGTTATTTTGAGATGACATAATTGTTTGATTAGTATGCTTGAAGTATTATAATTTTTATGTCAATATGAACTTTTGTCTTGAACCTTTCGGATCTGAATATTCATAACATGATTAAGAAGATTTACATTGGAATTATGCCAAAGTATCACTCCGCATGAAAAATTCTCTTTTTATCATTTACCTACTCGAGGACGAGCAGGAATTAAGCTTGGGGATGCCTGATACGTCTCCAACGTATCTATAATTTTTGATTGCTCCATGCTACTTTATCTACTGTTTTGGACTATATTGGGCTTTATTTTACACTTTTATATTATTTTTGGGACTAACCTATTAACCGGAGGCCCAACCCAGAATTGCTGTTTTTTTTTGCCTATTTCAGTATTTCGAGGAAAAAGAATATCAAACGGAGTCCAAACGGAATGAAACCTTCGGGAACGTGATCTTCTCACCGAACGTGATCCAGGACACTTGGACCCTACTCCAAGAAGTTTCCGGGGAGGTCACAAGGGTGGAGGGCGCGCCCCCTGCCTCGTGGGCCCCTCGGAGCTCCACCGACGTGCTCCTTCCTCCTATATATACCTACGTACCCCCATTAGACCAGAGAGGGAGCCAAAAACCTAGTTCCACCGCCGCAACTTCCTGTATCCATGAGATCCCATCTTGGGGCCTGTTCCGGAGCTCCGCCGGAGAGGGCATCCATCACGGAGGGCTTCTGCATCAACACCACAGCCCTTCCGATGAAGTGCGAGTAGTTTACTTCAGACCTTCGGGTCCATAGCTAGTAGCTAGATGGCTTCTTCTCTCTTTTTGGATCTCAATACAATGTTCTCCCCCTCTCTCGTGGAGATCTATTCGATGTAATCTTCTTTTTGCGGTGTGTTTGTTGAGACCGATGAATTGTGGGTTTATGATCCAACTTATCTATGAATAATATTTGAATCTTCTCTGAATTCTTTTATGTATGATTGAGTTATCTTTGCAAGTCTCTTCGAATTATCCGTTTGGTTTGGCCAACTAGATTGGTAGTTCTTGCAATGGGAGAAGTGCTTAGCTTTGGGTTCAATCTTGCGGTGTCCTTACTCAGTGACAGAAAGAGTTGCAAGGCATGTATTGTATTGTTGCCATCGAGGATAACAAGATGGGGTATTTATCATATTGCATGAATTTATTCCTCTACATCATGTCATCTTGCTTAAGGCGTTACTCTGTTTTTAACTTAATACTCTAGATGCTGCTGGATAGCGGTCGATGAGTGGAGTAATAGTAGTAGATGCAGGCAGGAGTCGGTCTACTTGTCACGGACGTGATGCCTATATACATGATCATACCTAGATAACCTCATAACTATGCTCAATTCTATCAATTCCTCAACAGTAATTTGTTCACCCACCGTAGAATATCTATGCTCTTGAGAGAAGCCACTAGTGAAACCTATGGCCCCTGGGTCTATTCTCATCATATCAATCTCCATTACTTTATTTTACTTGTTTTGCTTTTACTTTTTACTTTGCATCTTTATACCAAAATTATTATCTCTATCAGATCTCACTCTCGTAAGTGACCGTGAAGGGATTGACAACCCCTAAGCGTTGGTTGCGAGTTGCTACCGTTTTGTGCAGGTATGAGGGACTTGCGCGTGACCTCCTACTGGATTGATACCTTGGTTCTCAAAAACTAAGGGAAATACTTACGCTAGTGTGCTGCATCACCCCCTCCTCTTCGGGGAAAACCAATGCTAGCTCGAGACGTAGCAAGCGTACATACCAAATCTTGCAGAATAGTTCTAGAGACCACGATTGAAGCGGATGAATCCTATAGGCAATAATGATGTAAGAAATTGTTGTCAGGCCAAAATGTGACAACCATAGAAGCCACAAACGGCATACTGAAATAGTTGACGAAAATCTAATCAGTGTGTTGAACACGTTAAGACGATCATCTATGAAAAAAGAGGACCACATGTTGATAAACATAAACTGCCCAACTTATAATTCCATGTGTAGATATACCTGGCAATCAAATTACTTGCCTCTATAGACTTGGTTGAAATGCTACAATATTTACAGCTGACTAACAACCATGTGCAGAAACTTCACCCACTTTAGTATTAAATTTTGGCTAATAATTGATGTGCATGCCAGCAAGCAAGGATCCTGAAAAGTCAAAAAAGAAACTCAGGCATATTTTACCAATCCACCAGATGCTTATGTTGAACCTTGAAACACAGGACAATAAAAGTTGTAAACATTAGATCTGAAGGTAATACAATAATAAATAAACTGTATCACCGAGGGAACTGATACATGGAGAATCATAAGAATTAGCCACCTCAAGTCTAAATGAGATATACAGGAATCCTAAGAACTGTGTGTTTTCAATGAATCCAACAGGATAAAGATTTGTAGGTGTATGTGTAAATCAATAAAAATAATGTTCAGATTTGGGTGCATGCATTCACTCGAGTCAATGGAATTCAGAGGAATGCAACAAATTTATGTACATGGTTCCATAGCAGTGGATGTATTCACTCATGTATGAACAAAGCAACAAACGCATGAGAAATGTCATCTTATATACCTAGATCAATGGCAAACCAGCAAGACAATAGATGAGGACTGGAGTCGGCGAGAGTGTAATCTGGACTAACCTGGTACATTAGAGATTTGTCCCACACGCCCCCATGGTAACCTACTTCTCTTTCCCTCACAGCTGCCACACGCCCTGTCCTTCTCGCCCCCTCGGATCCGTCGAGCAGCGGCAGGTGCAAGGAGCCGAGCAGTGGCTGTTGGGCGCAGTGCTAGCGGCCACCGATTTGGCGTGGATGGCAGCCTTGGAGCCGGCGACTTGAACAGGTGGAAGATTTCTTAGGTGAACCAAGAAGATGGGGCCGGGAGGCCGGACTGGTTGGAAATTAAAAGAGGAAGTGGAAGAGGAAGGGGAAGAGGAAGAGAAAGAGGAAGGGGAAGAGGAAGAGAAAGGTGGAGCCAGTGCAAGGGGGATTGCAGTGCAGGGGTTCAACCCATGAGCTGCAGATCTGGCCATCCATGGTCCGCGGCAGAGGAATCGGATAAGGAGGTGGCTGACCACCAGCGAGGGAGGCTCGTGGCTAGAGGAGGAGGAGTCGAAGTAGAAAAAATCACCAGGGATTCTCCTGGTCTGACCAGGGCGTGGCCGCGTGGGGAATGATTGAGACATACTTTGTTTTTTTCCGGGTAAATGACCTCTAGAGGTGGGCTGTGTGGGAATTCATGATGTGTGACGTGGCTAGCTGTGATTGGATGTTGACGTGTCTACGTTGCATGTTGAGATAAATCAAGTAGTGGGGGTGAACTTCTTAAGTACATATGATAAAGCAAATCACTACTCTAAGTACTGTTGCAAACCAATTCATATTTTGTTTTTGCAGTGTAGCTACTGTAATATAACTTTTCCATGGCTTAATCCACTGATAGAAATCGATAGTTTCGTCAAAACAAGCAAACTATGCATCAAAAACAGAATCTGTCTGAAACGGGACAGTTTGTAGTAATCTGAACATTCACCATACTTATGGTACTCCAAAAATTCTGAAACAATTAGGAAAAATAAATAATTTGTATATAAAGATAGTGCAAAAAAGTTTCACAACCGTTTGGCGTTCCAGTAAAAAATGTAAAATCACGCACTACAGCCAAAGTTTCTGTTTTGCACCGCACAAACCAACAAGCAATGTAAACATCCTAAAGGCAAATCTTGGCACATTATTTTTATAATACAATGGAATTGTACAAGGGGATAATTATTTTTGTTGAAAAGTTTCTGTAATCAAGATTCACAAAGTTTCCGCGAGCATGAACAAAGTTCAAGGAGCTCCCCCACTTCAACAATGCTTGTCTCTCTCACTTTCGCTTTCCTTTTTGAAAAGTTTTGGGTTCCCCTCTTTATTTTTTTGTTTTAAAACTTTATAGAAGTACTCAATAGAAATAAATGACTCTCTAAAACTTCCGGGTTGTCTCCCTGGCAGCGCTTTCTTTAAAGCCATTAAGCTAGGCATATAGTGCTCAAGTAATGGATCCACCCGGATCCCAAGGTATATCAAATCCAATTTTAATTAACAATGATTTGTGATTTAGTTGTGACCACAAAGTAACATATATCATGCAACAACAAAGTCTAACTCTCTTCCTATGCATCGGCATGTCATAAAAGAACAATTCATGCACACATAGTAAAGGCCAATGCATAGTATAAACAATTTCTTGCAATTTTATCATATTGGAAACATGGAGAGGCGGAGATGTAGTTCCTCTGTCATAATAATTGCAAGTAGGAGCAGCAAGCACATGCATATTATATCTATCAAAATCATCATGTGTAGTAGTGAAACGCAACCCATCAATATAATCCTTAATAAGGGCAAACTTCTCCGATATAGTGTAGGCGGGAGAATTCAAAAAGATAATAGGACTATCATGCGTGGGTGCAATAGCAACAATTTCATGTCTAACATAAGGAACTGTAGCAAGTTCATCTCCATAAGCTTAATTCATATTGGCATCTTGGCCACAAGCATAGCAAGCATCGTCAAAAAGGGATATTTCAAAAGAATCAACGAGATCATAACAATCATCATAGCAATCATCCTTCGGTAAGCACGAAGGGAAATTAAACAATGTATGAGTTGAAGAGTTACTCTCATTAGAAGGTGGGAACGGGTGATCAATCTGCTCTTCCTCCTTTTGTTCTTCGCTCTCCTCCTCATCTTTTTCATCTAATGAGCTCAAAATGTCATTTCTTTCTTCTTCCATAGACTCCTGCAAAATATTAGTCTCTTCTTGGACAGCGGAGGAGTCCTCAATATATGGTTTAATATAAGGATTAGAAGCATAATTATCATAACAATATTTAAGTATGGCAAAATTTCCAGATTTGTAAAGAGTAGCATCATACTTTCCAATCAAAGAAGCAATTTCATAAGCACCCTTAAAAGCAACAAATTCTTCAATTTGTTGGACATCATAGTAATTATAAACACCCTTAGCATATGAAGATACGATTCCATTATCACTAAACTCACATTGGTAGGGAAGGTGTTTCTTACAGTCTTCAGAACAACAAGTAAAATCATATATTTCACATAAATTCCAAGCATAGCATTGCAAACGATGAATTTGATCTAGTAAAGTTTCCCTTTTTCACATATGCGGTGTCGCACATAAGAAGCATGCTCATCTAAAGATTTGCCCTCAACTAAGCTAGTTGGGGTTTCAGCATGAGCACATAGGGATCGAAGATGATCCAAGTAAAAAGCTTCAGGAGTGTGATAGATTTTGAGTGGTTCTTCAACCATTGGTGTAGTAGGTACAACTATTTTTTTGGTATTTTGCGTTTCCTACCCATAACTATTGATAGAAAACAAGAGCACAAAATAAAAACTACTTAGTGATAAAGCAAACAAGCACACACGAGAATATTCACCCCACGCTATAACTCCCTGACAACAGTGCCAGAAAAAGGTCTAGATAACCCACAAGTATAGGGGATCAATTGTAGCCTCTTTCGATAAGTAAGAGTGTCAAACCCAACGAGGAGCTAAAGGTAGAACAAATATTCCCTCAAGTTCTATCGACCACCGATACGACTCTACGCACGCTTAACGTTCGCTTTACCTAGAACAAGTATGAAAGTAGAAGTACTTTGTAGGTGTAATGGGATAAGTTTGCAAGAATATAAAGAACACGTAAATAAAAACTTGTAACATCCCAAAATTTCAATTTGGAATGCTATACATAGATCATTCTTGCATATCATATTTTATTGAATTTCGTCTTGCGATCCTCGAAATCCTAAGCAACTCAAGGACCCTCGGAGAGAGTTGGGGATTTCCCCGGTTTTCAAAATTTATTTTTTATCAATTTTGAAACAAGGATTTTGGTTTTAATTATTTTTCTCTTCGAAAATATTTCATATTAAAACATATGAGAGGAGATAATATGACTTCTCCAAAATAAATGAAATATTGGAGGAAAAATATTAAAATCAATATTTGTTTTTATTTGGATTTTATTGCAATTTTGTTTGCATTAGAAAAATTGCACGTTTTCAAAATTGCATTTTAGGGCCAAGAAAATGTTCATCTTGTTCTAAATATTTTATTTAGATGGAGAAAATTTGTTTTGACATTTTTAGAATTTTATTTTATTTTCTAGGATTTTCTTTATTTTCAGCGGAATTATTTAAAATAATGCAAGGGCTAACTGGGCCGAAGCCCAGCCGGCCCGTTCCGCCGCCGTCTCCCTCGCGCGCGCCGCCTTGCGCAGCACGGACGCCGAGGGGAGTCCGAGCCGGACTCCTCCCCGGGCGCCCCCTCGCCCAAGCCACGCCGCCCCCTCGCCCCTTTAAATAGTGCTGCATGCTACCTCTTGAGCTTGCGTTGGATTTCCTCGAAGAGGAAAGGATGATGCAGCAGAGTAGCGTAAGTATTTCCCTCAGTTTTTGAGAACCAAGGTATCAATCCAGTAGGAGGCCACACTCAAGTCCCTCGTACCTGCACAAAATGATAGCTACTCGCAACCAACGCGATTAGGGGTTGTCAAACCCTTCACGGTCACTTACAAGAGTTAGATCTGATAGATATAATATTTTTGGTATTTTTGGTATAGAGATGCAAAGTGAAAAGTAAAAGGCAAAGTAAAAAAGCAAAGCAAGATTAAAGTGATGGAGATTAATATTATGAGAATAGACCCGTGGGCCATAGTTTCACTAGTGGCTTCTCTCAAGAGCATAAGTATTCTACGGTGGGTGAACAAATTACTGTTGAGCAATTGACAGAATTGAGCATAGTTATGAGAATATCTAGGCATGATCATGTATATAGGCATCACGTCCGTGACAAGTAGACCGAAACGATTCTGCATCTACTACTATTACTCCACTCATCGACCGCTATCCAGCATGCATCTAGAGTATTAAGTTAAAAACAGAGTAACGCTTTAAGCAAGATGACATGATGTAGAGAGATAAATTCATGCAATATGAAATAAACCCCTTCTTGTTATCCTCGATGGCAACAATACAATACGTGCCTTGCTGCCCCTTCTGTCACTAGGAAAGGACACCGCAAGATCGAACACAAAGCTAAGCACTTCTCCCATGGCAAGAACTACCAATCTAGTTGGCCAAACCAAACGGATAATTCAAAGAGACTTGCAAAGATAACCAATCATACATAAAAGAATTCACAGAAGATTCAAATATTATTCATAGATAAGTTGGATCATAAACCCACAATTCATCGATCTCAACAAACACACCACAAAAAGAAGAAGATTACATCGAATAGATCTCCACGAGAGAGGGGGATAACTTTGTATTGAGATCCAAAAAGAGAGAATAAGCCATCTAGCTAATTACTATGGACCCGAAGGTCTGAGGTAAACTACTCACACTTCATCGGAGAGGCTATGATGATGTAGAAGCCCTCCGTGATGACGGCCTTCTCCGGCGGAGCTCCGGAACAGGCCCCAAGATGGGATCTCGTGGATGCAGAAAGTTGCGGCGGTGGAATTAGGTTTTGGCTCCGTCCCTGTTCGTTTGGGGGTACGTAGGTATATATAGGAGGAAGAAGTACGTCGGTGGAGCTTCGGTGGGCCCACGAGGGTGGGGGCGCGCCTGGAGGTATAGGGTGCGCACCCTACCTCGTGCCCACCTTGAAGCTTCCTTGGCGTAGGGTCCAAGTCTCCTGGGTCATATTTGGGAAGAAAATCATGTTCCAGAAAGGTTTATTCCGTTTGGACTCCGTTTGATATTCCGTTTCTTCGAAACACTGAAATAGGCAAAAAAACAGCAATTCTGGGCTGGGCCTCCGTTTAATAGGTTAGTCCCAAAAATAATATAAAAGTGGAAAATAAAGGCCAATATAGTCCAAAACAGTAGATAATATAGCATGGAGCAATCAAAAATTATAGATACGTTGGAGACGTATCAGGCATCCCCAAGCTTAATTCCTGCTCGTCCTCGAGTAGGTAAATGATAAAAAGAGAATTTTTGATGCGGAGTGCTACTTGGCATAATTTCAATAGAAATCTTCTTAATTGTGATATGAATATTCAGATTCAGAAGATTCAAGACAAAAGTTTATTTTGACATAAATATAATAATACTTCAAGCATACTAACAAAGCAATTATGTCTTCTCAAAATAACATGGCCAAAGAAAGTTATCCCTACAAAATCATATAGTCTGTCTATGCTCTATCTTCACCACACAAAGTATCTAAATCATGCACAACCCCGATGACAAGCCAAGCAATTGTTTCATACTCTAACTTTTTCAAAACTTTTTCAATCTTCACGCAATACATGAGCGTGAGCCATGGATATAGCACTATATGTGGAATAGAATGGTGGTTGTGGAGAAGACAAAAAGAGGGGAAGATAGACTCACATCAACTAGGCGTATCAACGGGCTATGGAGATGCCCATCAATAGATATCAATGTGAGTGAGTAGGGATTGCCATGCAACGGGTGCACTAGAGCTATAAGTATATGAAATCTCATCAAAAGAAACTAAGTGGGTGTGCATCCAACTTGCTTGCTCACAAAGACCTAGGGCATTTTGAGGAAGCCCATCATTGGAATATACAAGCCAAGTTCTATAATGTAAAATTCCCACTAGTATATGAAAGTGACATAACGAGAGACTCTCTATCATGTAGATCATGGTGCTATTTTGAAGCACAAGTGTGGTAAAAGGATAGTAACATTGTCCCTTCTCTCTTTTTCTCTCATTTTTTTATTTGGGCCTTTTCTCTTTTTTTATGGCCTCTTTTTTTTCTCTCTTTTTTTTCGTCCAGAGTCTCATTCCGACTTATGGGAGAATCATAGTGTCCATCATTCTTTCCTCACTTGGGACAATGCTCTAAAAATGATGATCATCACACTTTTATTTTTCTTACAACTCAACAACTCGATACTTAGAACAAAATATGACTCTATATGAATGCCTCCGGCGGTGTACCGGGATATGCAATGAATCAAGAGTGACATGTATGAAAGAATTATGAACGGTTGCTTTACCACAAATACGATGTCAACTACATGATCATGCTAGCAATATGACAATGATGGAGCGTGCCATAATAAACGGAACGGTGGAAAGTTGCATGACAATATATCTCGGAATGGCTATGGAAATGCCATGATAGGTAGGTATGGTGGCTGTTTTGAGGAATGTATATGGTAGGTGTATGATACCAGCGAAAAGTGCGCGGTATTAGAGAGGCTAGCAATGGTGGAAGGATGGGAAAAAAGTGCATATAATCCATGGACTCAACATTAGTCATAAAGAACTCATATACTTATTGCAAAAATCTAGAAGTTATCAAAGAAAAGTATTATGCGCATGCTCCTAGGGGGATATATTGGTAGTAAAAGACCATCGCTCATCCCCGACCGCCACTCATAAGGAATACAATCAATAAATAAATCATGCTCCGACTTCATCATATGTGCATGCTACGGGAATCACAAACTTTAACACAAGTATTCTTTAAATTCACAACTACTCAACTAGCATGAATCTAATATTATCACCTCCATATCTCAAAACAATTATCATGCTTCAATCTTTTCTTAGTATTCAATGCACTCAAAAGAAAGTTTCACAAATCTTGAATACCAAGCATATTATTATTAAGCAAATTACCATGATATTAAGAGACTCTCAAAATAATTTAAGTGAATCATGAGAGATCAATAGTTTCTTTAAAACAAATCCACCACCGTGCTCTTAAAATATCTAAGTGAAGCACATAGAGCAAAATTATAACACTCAAAAGATATAAGTGAAGCACATAGAGCAAAATTATAACGCTCAAAAGATATAAGTGAAGCACATAGACTATTCTATCAAATTTTAATTCATGTATGGCTATATCAAAAGGTGTGTACAGAAAGGATGATTGTGGCACACTAAAACACAAAGACACAAATAATACAAGACGCTCCAAGCAAAACACATATCATGTTGGTGAATAAAAATATAGCTCCAAGTAAATTACCGATGGAAGTGGACGAAAGAGGGGATGCCTTCCGGGGCATCCCCAAGCTTTGACTTTTTGGTGTCCTTGGATTATCTTGGGGGTGCCTTGGGCATCCCCAAGCTTAGGCTCTTACCACTCCTTATTCCATAGTCCATCGAATCTTTACCCAAAACTTGAAAACTTCACAACAGAAAACTCAATAGAAATCTCGTGAGCTCCGTTAGAGAAAGAAAACAAAAAGACCACTTCAAGGTACTGTAATGAACTCATTCTTTATTTATATTGGTGTTAAACCTACTGTATTACAACTTCTCTATGGATTATAAACTATTTTACTAGCCATAGATTCATCAAAATAAGCAAACAACACACGAAAAACAGAATCTGTTAAAAACAGAACAATCTGTAGTAATCTGTAGCTAGCGCAAGATCTGGAACCCCAAAAATTCTAAAATAAATTGCTGGGTGTGAGGAATTTATCTATTAATCATCTGAAAAATAATTAACTAAATAGCACTCTCAAAATAAAAATGACAGCAGTTCTCGTGAGCGCTAAAGTTTCTGTTTTTTACAGCAAGTTCAACAAGACTTTCCCCAAGTCTACTTGGCACAAACACTAATTAAACACAAAAAACACAACCAGAACAGAGGCTAAATAAATTATTTATTACTAAACAGGAGCAAAAAGCAAGGAATAAAAATAAAATTGGGTTGCCTCCCAACAAGCGCTATCGTTTAACGCCCCTAGCTAGGCATAAAAGCGAGGATAGATCTAGGTATTGCCATCTTTGGTAGGCAATCCATAAGTGGCTCTCATGATAGTTTCATATGGCAATTTTATTTTATTTATTGGAAAGTGTTCCATGCCCTTTTTAATGGAAATTGAAATCTAATATTCCCTTCTTTCATATCAATAATCGCACCAACCGTTCTAAGGAAAGGTCTACCAAGAATAATAGGGCAAGAGGGATTGCAATCTATATCAAGAACAATGAAATCTACGGGCACATAATTCCTATTTACAACAATAAGAACATCATTAATCCTTCCCATAGGTTTCTTAATAGTAGAATCCGCAAGATGCAAGTTTAGAGAGCAATCATCAAAATCGCATAAATCTAGCAAATCACATAAAGTTTTGGGGATAGTGGAGACACTAGCACCCAAATCACACAAAGCATAAAACTCATGATCTTTAATTTTAATTTTAATAGTTGGTTCCCACTCATCATAGAGTTTTCTAGGGATAGAAACTTTCAACTCAAGTTTTTCTTCATAAGATTGCATCAAGGCATCAACAATATGTTCGGTGAAGGCTTTCTTTTGACTATAAGCATGTGGAGAATTTAGCACGGATTGCAACAAGGAAATAAAATCAATTAAAGAGCAACTTTCATAATTAAATTCCTTGAAATCCAATATAGTGGGTTTAGCAACATCTAGATTTTTATTTCTTTCAATCCCACTTTCATTATAAAGATCTAAATACTCCGAATTTTTAGAACGCCTTCTAGGTAAAGGAAGATCATATTCAGTTTCATCAAGATTCATATTGCAAAACAAAGATTTAATAGGAGACACATCAATAACTTTTAGATCTTCATCTTGATTTTCATAGGAATTGGAAGAACACGCTTTAATAAAGCCATCTTTGGAAGCACGCATCCTAGCAGTTCTTTCCTTGCACTCATCAATGGAAATTCTCATGGCTTTGAGAGACTCCTTGATATCATGCTTAGGAGGAATAGATCTAAGCTTTAAAGAATCAACCTCAAGAGAAATTCTATCAACGTTCCTAGCCAAATCATCAAATTTAAGCAATTTCTCTTCAAGCAAAGCATTAAAATTCTTTTGTGAATTCATAAACTCTTTAACACTATTCTCAAATTCAGAGGGCATCTTATTATAATTTCCATAAGAGTTGTTGTAGGAATTCCCACAATTATTAGAAGGATTACTAGGATATGGCCTAGGATTAAAATTCCCTCTATAAGTGTTGTTACCAATATTGTTCCTACCAAAAAAATTCACATCCATAGATTCATTGTTATTCTCAATCAAGTAGACAAAGGCATATCATTAGGATCAGAAGAAACACTCTTAGTAGCAAATAATTTCATAAGTTCATCCATATTTCCACTCAAAACATTGATTTCTTCTATCGCATGCACTTTTTTATTAGAAGATCTTTCAGTATGCCATTGAGAATAATTGACCATAATATTATCTAGGACTTTAGTAGCATCTCCTAAAGTGATTTCCATAAAAGTGCCTCCCGCGGCCGAATCTAAAAGATTTCTAGAAGCAAAATTCAATCCAGCATAAATATTTTGTATAATCATCCAAAAATTCAAACCATGAGTACGGCAATTACGTATCATTAATTTCATTCTCTCCCAATCTTGTGCAACATTTTCATGATCAAGTTGCTTAAAGTTCATAATATCGTTTCTAAGAGAGATGATCTTAGCGGGAGGGAAATACTTAGAGATAAAAGCATCTTTGCACTTGTTCCAAGAATCAAAACTATTTTTAGGCAAAGATGAAAACCAAGCTTTAGCACGATCTCTAAGCGAAAAAGGAAATAGCTTCAATTTAACGACATCATTATCGACATCTTTTTTCTTTTGCATATCACATAAATCAACGAAGCTATTCAGATGAGTAGCGGCATCTTCACTAGGAAGGCCGGCGAATTGATCTTTTATAACAAGATTCAACAAAGCAGTATTGATTTCACAATATTTAGTATTGGCAAGAGGAGCAATCGGAGTGCTAAGGAAATCATTATTATTGGTATTGGTGAAGTCACACAATTTGGTAGTATCTTGAGCCATCGCGACAAACAAGCAATCCAACACACGAGCAAACATAAAGGCAAGCGAGAAAAAGGCAAACGGAAAAGAAAGGCGGAGAAGGAGAAGGATATTGGGAAAGAGAGGGCGAATAAAACGGCAAGGGTGAAGTGGGGGAGAGGAAAACAAGAGGCAAATGGCAACTAATGTAATGCGAGAGATAGGGATTGTGATGGGTACTTGGTATGCTGACTTTTTGCGTAGACTCCCCGGCAACGACGCCAGAAATTCTTCTTGCTACCTCTTGAGCTTGCGTTGGATTTCCCCGAAGAGGAAAGGATGATGCAGCAGAGTAGCGTAAGTATTTCCCTCAGTTTTTGAGAACCAAGGTATCAATCCAGTAGGAGGCCACGCTCAAGTCCCTCGTACCTGCACAAAACGATAGCTACACGCAACCAACGCGATTAGGGGTTGTCAATCCCTTCACGGTCACTTACGAGAGTGAGATCTGATAGATATAATATTTTTGGTATTTTTGGTATTGAGATGCAAAGTGAAAAGTAAAAGGCAAAGTAAAAAAGCAAAGCAAGATTAAAGTGATGGAGATTAATATGATGAGAATAGACCCGAGGGCCATAGGTTTCACTAGTGGCTTCTCTCAAGAGCATAAGTATTCTACGGTGGGTGAACAAATTACTGTTGAGCAATTGACAGAATTGAGCATAGTTATGAGAATATCTAGGTATGATCATGTATATAGGCATCACGTCCAAGACAAGTAGACCGACTCCTGCCTGCATCTACTACTATTACTCCACACATCGACTACTATCCAGCATGCATCTAGAGTATTAAGTTCATAAGAACAGAGTAACGCTTTAAGCAAGATGACATGATGTAGAGAGATAAATTCATGCAATATGAAATAAACCCCTTCTTGTTATCCTCGATGGCAACGATACAATACGTGCCTTGCTGCCCCTTCTGTCACTAGGAAAGGACACCGCAAGATCGAACCCAAAGCTAAGCACTTCTCCCATGGCAAGAACTACCAATCTAGTTGGCCAAACCAAACGGATAATTCAAAGAGACTTGCAAAGATAACCAATCATACATAAAAGAATTCAGAGAAGATTCAAATATTATTCATAGATAGACTTGATCATAAACCCACAATTCATCGGTCTCAACAAACACACCGCAAAAAGAAGAAGATTACATCGAATAGATCTCCACGAGAGAGGGGGAGAACTTTGTATTGAGATCCAAAAAGAGAGAAGAAGCCATCTAGCTAATAACTATGGACCCGAAGGTCTGAGGTAAACTACTCACACTTCATCGGAGAGGCTATGATGATGTAGAAGCCCTCCGTGATGACGGCCCTCTCCGGTGGAGCTCCGGAATAGGCCCCAAGATGGGGTCTTGTGGATACAGAAAGTTGCGGCGGTGGAATTAGGTTTTTGGCTCCGTCCCTATTCGTTTGGGGGTACGTAGGTATATATAGGAGGAAGAAGTACGTCGGTGGAGCTTCGGTGGGCCCACGAGGGTGGAGGCGCGCCTGGGGGTATAGGGCACGCCCCCTACCTCGTGCCCACCTTGAAGCTTCCTTGGCGTAGGGTCCAAGTCTCCTGGGTCATATTCGGGAAGAAAATCACGTTCTAGAAAGGTTTATTCCGTTTGGACTCCGCTTGATATTCCGTTTCTTTGAAACACTGAAATAGGCAAAAAAACAGCAATTCTGGGCTGGGCCTCCGGTTAATAGGATAGTCCCAAAAATAATATAAAAGTGGAAAATAAAGCCCAATATAGTCCAAAACAGTAGATAATATAGCATGGACCAATCAAAAATCATAGATACGTTGGAGACATATCACCGCCCCACACCGCCTCGCCACCACAACCGCCCGTCAGCCCCGCGGTCGCAGCCTGCGCCGCCGAGCCCCCTCGCCCACGCCGCCGCCTGCCGCCGCCCGCGCCGCTGCTGCCGCGTGCCACCGCCGCCTGAGCCCCACCGTCCGCCAGCCCCTCCGGAGCCGCACCCCGCCGGATCCGACGAGGTAACGTGCCGTCGCCGTCGGTTTTTTTAGAAAACCGATTTGTTTTTCAGAAAACCCTAGTTCATTTTTTTCAGTTCGTTGGTTTTTCCCGTTTTTTCTTTCTAGTGGACGTTCGTCCGTATGTTCGTTTTAACAAACGGTTTTCGCTCGTTTGTTACAGATAACGAACGCTCGTTCGTTAGCCGGTTCATCAATTTTCTTTTATCGGATTATTCCGCGATTATTTCTGATCATGATTTCTGATCTGATTTTCGTTCTAGTTTATCTTTTCGCTTGTTAGTCGGATTCAAGCGCCTAGATCTTCGTCTCGAGACCCTCTTTTCGCTTAACCAACTTGCACAAGTTTTTGCTACTGTAAAATTTTACCTAAGTCCAGATTAGTAAACGGATCTTGTCTCTTTCACCGTTTGAGTTTCGTTGCTCCGTTCGATTTGATTCTTTTTGCAAACCGGAGTTCTTAAGTTGAACATTCTGGTTAGACCTTCTTATTTGAGTTTTACCCGTGCTTCTTTGCTTGATTTCTTATGTATGCTATTGTTTGTTTGCGATAGAATTCTCGGAGTGCGAAGCGTGTTATTTGGAGTCTCTAGGTTACGTGGATCGTCAGCAAGGCAAGTAACACTTTGATCATACCCCTTTATCACCTAGTTTTTATGCATTAGTTCCACTCCTCAAACATTGCATGGTTAGGATGTCATTAACATGTGGGTTGGGTAGTAGTTGATGAGGTAGAACCTATTACCATGTTACATTCAAACCCTTGGGAGTTACTCTTATGAATTGCTTATATTGCTATGCTATGCTCGTAGACGAGGTTTGGGTGAGTGAAATCCATGACATATGTGAGATCGATAATTAATGGTTCAACTTAAGGTGGCAACTTAAATACACATCTGGGTGGATTGAGGCACCTGGAGTACCCAGTGTTGCCTGTATTTTTGGAAATCCCGGAGTACCCGTGTGATCTTCCTATGGACCGCCACCTAGGCTCAAAGGGAGCTGAGATTATTCATGCTAGAAACTTCCATGTGCAGCCATAAGCTATTATGGGCTCTAGCATAGTTGAGTAAGTTACGTGAAGCTCTTGAAGAGGTGGATCAGCAGGTAGTGGGTTGTAGGTTTGGTATGGTCTGCCCAGAGTAGAGAGTTAATGTTTCTGAAAGATTGTGTCTCGGTCATCCATTTCTCAAACACCATGTAGTGCGAGAAATTCAACGGAGGCGATCGAGTCTTGTGGGGAAAAGTGCGCAAATCTCTGCAGAGTGTACAAACTAAACATGGTTAGTCATGTCCCCGATTATGGACATCTTGAGTATCTAGTACTTGGAGTATCTTAAGTATCTCATCACTCTAAATTAATATTGTTGGGTTGATAATTACCTTAATTGGCATTGAGTTGGAGGAACCTTCTGAATGACGTTTCAACTACCATGATAGTTAAATTAAAATATATTCCTTTGTTGTAGGAAAAATTGGCTTTTCGCAAAAACTATAGCCGTAGAGCATACCACCAGCCAAATATGCATGTAGTGATAGCATTATTCTGTTCTTGCTCTACTGTGTTATATTGCCAACATATTCCATGTGCTGACCCGTTTTCGGGCTACAACGTATTATGTTGCAGACTTTTCAGATGAGGAGTAAGGTTCGTTAGGTCGTTGTCGTGCAGCTCAGCTATGTCGTTGGAGTTGATGGACTCACTTTATCTTCCAAGCCTTCTAATGTTATAGTATTAGATGGCCTTAAGCCATATTTATTGTAATAAGTTCTCTTTGGAGACATTCGATGTAATAAGTGTGTGATTGCTACTCTGTTATAAATCCTCGAGTACTGTGTGTGTCAGCATTACCGATCCAGGGATGACACTGAAACACAGAGACTTGGTCGTTTGAGGTCGGGTCGCTACTAGATGGTATCAGAGCACACGCTGAGTGTAGGACACGACCAGTAAGCTAAAACCATAGATCACTATTCTCTTCTCATTTCTGACTCCTCTCCATTTTCTACTCTTTAGGATGGCGGATGCAAGGAACAAGTTTGCACAACTGGATGAAGAAGCACCTTTTGGATGACACTTGAGGGAAGTCACTAGGTACCTGAACATAGGAATACCAAGCTTCACCAGGACCTACAACGCCACTTTACCAGAAGAGGAGCGATGGATGATTCAAGTTCAAGTTCCAGGAAGAACCTTCACTCCAGTCACTAAACCCATAGAGTTTTCCTTCGATGCACCAACCTGGAGTTTAGGAAAGAGTATGGCAGCTCACATCACCATGGACGCATTGGAGAAGTTTACCAAAAGGAGCTTAAGGATACTATCTACCAGATCTATGGGCACCGAGATGAGCAATGGGAGATGATCAGCACGAGGAAGGATAGATCAATTACAGCTTTCATCCAGGAACTAAACCAGCACATTCGAGGCCAGGAGAACCAGATGTGCGCAAGCATGATAGATCTGAAGAAGGCAATGACTAGGATCACGGAACTGGAGGAAGAACTTAAGGCTACACGTGAAGATTATGAGGAGGAAATCATCGTATTAGTGGAGAAGAATGATGACCTGATTAAGAAGATCGGAATATTCATGGGAGACCCCGCACCAGGAGGAGAAGACGAAGAACCCAAGGAGATTCGCCTGGAAGACTACATCATCATCGACGACACCGACTCCGACCTTAGCAATGATGACTTTGAAGACGAAGCTGGAGCAGATATCATGGAGTCTGCAACTGAGGAATATTTTTAGTAGACCACCACATCAGTAGTAGTATTCCACCATGTAAATAGTATAGTTCGAGCACTTTTACGATAGTTAGACCGATTGTATGCCCTGCTTGATTGATTGAGTGAAATGTTTGTGCCTGTCTCATGTGCATATGGGTAGTGTTTTCTCAGTAAACCTCATTCCATTCTAATCTCTCCCTTCTAAACCCATCAGATGCCTCCGAGACGTGACCCTAGATTTGCTTTCCCACGAAAGCACACTCAGTTGATCCAGCAGCAGAATACCCTGATGCAGTTTTTAGTTCAGAACCAAGGCAACAACAACAACAACAATCCACCACCACCACCACCAGTTGACAACTTAGCCCATTTTCTGAGGTTGTAGCCGCCGGTGTTTTCTAGTAGCATCGAGCCTATAGTAGCAGATGATTGGCTCCGTAGGATTGTAAGGGAGTTAACCACTGCAGGATGTACTGATGCTGAGAAGGTGCGTTTTGCCGCACATCAGTTGGATGGACTAGCAGCATCATGGTGGGAGAATTACACCGTCACCTACCCTATAGCCATGGTGACATGGGACCAATTTCAGCAAGCCTTCCTTACAGCCCATGTCTCAACTGGAGCCATGAATTTGAAGAAGCGTGAGTTTCGCAACTTACGCCAGGGGAACCGTACTGTGGCTCAGTACGCGGATGAGTTTAGCAAGTTATCTTGCTACACTCCTGATGATGTGGCCAAAGATGCCGCAAAGCAGGAGAAGTTTATGGAAGGGCTGAATGATGAGATGAGTATGCAGTTGATGGTGGCAACATTCACCAACTACCAGGAGTTGGTAGATAAGGCTCTTATGATTGAAGGGAAGCAGCAGCAGATTGAGAGCCGTAAGAGGAAGTATGGACAAGGGAGGTATAACTCGGGAGCTCAGCAGAAGCCTCGTCTAACCCTGACCTCGGGAGGACTTGTTCATAACCATGGAGGCCACACCCATAATGGAGGAAGTAACCATAATCATACTGGCCATAGGAATGGGAATGAGAATGGAGCAAGCAACAATCAGAACCGCCCCAATCCAGCCACACCCACCAAGAGAGACCTAAGCCACGTTACTTGTTTCAAGTGCGGGAAGACTGGACACTATGCCACGGAGTGCCCTGAAGGGAAGAATGGAAACGGAAATGGGAGTGCTAGGAAGAAGCCCAATCCATTCAACAAAGGACAAGTGAACCACGTTAACGTGGAGGAGGTTGAAGAGCAGCCAGATGCGGTTATAGGTAAGTTTTTGGTTAAGTCATTTACCGCTCTTGTTCTTTTCGATACTGGTGGATCGCATTCATACATATCAAGGGAATTCGTGGATAAGTTTAAACTACCGACCCAAACCCTTAGGACCCTCTGTTAGTAAGCTCACCTGGAGCAGAGTATATGGCTAGTCGATGGTGCGACCAGATACCCTTAACCATTGGCAACCATGTTTTTCTGTCCGACCTAATTATCTTGGAGTCGCAAGGATTGGATGTGATATTAGGAATGGACAGGATGTGAAAGTACGGAGGAAGCATTGACTGTGTTAGTAAGTCAATTTGTCTCACCACCCCGGAGGGAAAAAGGATCAAGTATATATCTAGGCATGTGCCAAGAAGTAGCCAAGTAAATACTCTCACGGGAGTTGTTCAGGAAGAAGTGCTTGTAGTAAAGGATTACCCGGATGTTTTCCTAGAGGAGTTACCAGGCATGCCACTGGACCGAGATATTGAGTTTTTGATAGAGCTATTGCCAGGCACAGGGCCAATATCCAAGAGACCCTATAGGATGCCCGCGAATGATCTGGAGGAGATTAAGAAACAAATCAAGGAGTTATTGGAAAAAGGTTACATTCGACGGAGTTCATCACCATGGGGAGCCCCAGTGCTTTTGGTTGAAAAGAAGGATACGTCCCTAAGAATGGTTGTTGATTATCGAGCCTTGAATGAAGTGACGATTAAGAACAAGTACCCATTGCCGATGATCAATGATCTGTTTGATCAGCTGCAAGGAGCTAAGGTGTTTTCGAAGATCGATCTGCGATCAGGATACCATCAGTTGAAGATAGCCTTCACCACACGGTATGGGTTATATGAGTATACGGTCATGTCATTTGGACTGACTAATGCCCCTGCCTATTTCATGAGCATGATGAACAAAGTATTCATGGAATATTTGGATAAGTTTGTTGTGGTGTTTATTGATGATATAATGGTATATTCGAAGAATGAAGAGGAACACAAGGAGCATTTGCGTTTAGTTCTCGAGAAACTCAGGGAACATCAGTTGTTTGCCAAGTTCAGCAAATGCGAGTTTTGGTTGAAGGAAGTCGGATTCCTTGGACATGTTATATCAGGAGAAGGTATAGTAGTAGACCCCACCAAGGTTCAGTCAGTCACTGAATGGTTGGCACCCACTTTAGTTAGCGACATCCGTAGTTTTCTTGGACTCGCAGGATACTACCAGAGATTCATTGAGAATTTTTCCAAGATTGCGAAGCCCATGATAGAATTATTGAAGAAGGATACCAAGTTTAAATGGACGGAAGATTGTGAGGCAAGTTTCTAGGAGCTGAAGAAACGTTTGACTACAGCCCCAGTGCTGACACTGCCAGATATACGTAAGGATTTCCAAGTGTTTTGCGACGCCTCTCGCTTAAGACTTGGAAGTGTGCTTATGTAGGACGGAAGAGTTGTTTCGTATACCTTGCGACAACTAAAACCACACGAGCTAAATTATGCCATGCGTGATTTGGAGCTAGCAGCCGTAGTTCATGCGTTGAAGACTTGGAGACATTACCTTATTGGAATCCATTGTGATGTGTACACGAATCATAAGAGTTTGAAGTACATTTTCACCCAGAAGGAACTGAACCTTAGGCAGAGAAGATGGTTGGAGCTTATAAAGGATTATGACATGAAGCTTGACTATCATCCAGGAAAGGCCAATTTCGTAGCAGACGCTTTGAGCCGGAAGAGTTATGCTAATACCCTAGAGAGCACGGGATTGCCGAAGGAGTTAGTAGAGGATCTCCAGGAACTTCAATTGGAGATTGTTCCTAGAGGTTTTGTCGCAACAATGGAGGTACAGTCTACATTGTAGGGGGAAATTCGAGAAGCTCACAAGGATAACAAAGAGATTGCCGAGATAAAGGAGAAAATGAGCGAAGGAAAGGCCAAAGGTTTTCGTGAGGATGAGCACAACACCTTATGGTTTGAGGACCGTGTTTATGTGCCCAATAACACTGAGATCGGGAAGTTAATACTTCAGGAGGCTCATGACTCACCATACTCGATACACCCCGGAAACACCAAGATGTATTTGGCTTTGAAGGAATGTTTCTGGTGGACAGGGATGAAGAAGGATATCACCGAGTATGTGGCCGTATGTGATGTATGTCAGAGAGTGAAGGCAGAGCATCAAAAGCCAGCAGGATTGTTACAGCCTATGCCGATACCCGAATGGAAGTGGGATAAACTTGGCATGGATTTTATCATCGGATTGCCTAGGACCAAATCAAGATATGATTCTATATGGGTAGTAGTTGACCGTTTGACCAAGGTGGCACACTTTATCCCAGTGAAAACAAGTTATACCAGTGCAAAGTTGGACAAGATATATATGACCAGGATCGTATGTTTGCATGGAGTTCCGAGGACCATCATATCAGATAGAGGAACATAGTTTACTTCAAAGTTTTGGCATCAGCTGCACCAGACTTTGGGAACAAGGTTGGAGTTCAGTACAGCATTCCACCCACAGACGGATGGACAGACCGAGAGAGTCAACCAGATTCTAGAGGACATGTTGAGAGCCTGTGCGCTAGATTATGGGTCTAGTTGGGATGACAATTTGCCCTACGCAGAGTTCTCATACAACAATAGTTACCAAGCCAGTTTGAAAATGGCACCGTTTGAAGCCTTATACGGCCGAAGGTGCAGAACACCATTGATGTGGGATGAAGTTGGAGACCGACAGTTGTTTGGACCAGACTTGATCAAAGAGTCCGAGGAGAGGGTTAAACTGATTCGAGATAGACTGAAGATAGCTAAGTCCAGATAGAAGAGTTATGCAGATTCAAAACGCAAGGAGGTAACCTATGAAATTGGAGGTAGAGCATGTCTGCGAGTATCACCTTTGCGAGGAGTGAAACATTTTGGAGTTAAGGGAAAGTTAGCCCCGAGATTTGTAGGACCGTATCGTGTTTTGGAACGGATAGGAGAAGTTGCCTACAAGTTGGAGTTACCTGAAGGACTGTCAGGAGTTCACGATGTGTTTCACATTTCCCGGTTGAAGAAGTGCCATGCTGAGATGGCCGACATACCGCTAAGAGATACCGTACCCTTGGAGGCGATTCAGTTGGACAATGACTTGACTTATGAGGAGAAGCCAGTCAAGGTTTTGGAGTTTGCCAGTCGAGTCACCTACAGCAAGGTTATTAAGTTTTGCAAAGTTCAGTGGAGCCACCATACCGAGGATGAAGCCACCTGGGAACGAGAGGATGATCTTTGCAAAGACCACCCACACCTATTTTCTAGCCAACCCGAATCTCAAGGGCGAGATTCATCTTAAGGGGGGTAGATTTGTAACATCTCAAATTTTCAATTTGGAATGCTATACATAGATCATTCTTGCATATCATATTTTATTGCATTTCGTCTCGCGATCCTCGAAATCCTAAGCAACTCAAGGACCCTCGGAGAGAGTTGGGGATTTCCCCGGTTTTCAAATTGATTTTTTATCAATTTTGAAACAAGGATTTTGGTTTTAATTATTTTTCTCTCCGAAAATATTTCATATTAAAACATATGAGAGGAGATAATATGACTTCTCCAAAATAAATGAAATATTGGAGGAAAAATATTAAAATCAATATTTGTTTTTATTTGGATTTTATTGCAATTTTTTTTGCATTAGAAAAATTGCATGTTTTCAAAATTGTGTTTTAGGGCCAACAAAATGTTCTTCTCGTTCTAAATATTTTATTTAGACGGAGAAAATTTGTTTTGGCATTTTTAGAATTTTATTTTATTTTCTAGGATGTTTTTTAGTTTTGGCGGAATTATTTAAAAAAACACAAGGGCTAACTGGGCCGAAGCCCAGCCGGCCCGTTCCGCACGCCGAGGGGAGTCCGAGCCGGACTCCTCCCTGGGCGCCCCCTCGCCCAAGCCACGCCGCCCCCTCACCCCCTTTAAATAGCGCCGCCCCACCCTGCCTCGCCACCACCACCGCCCGCCAGCCCCGCCGTTGCAGCTCGCACCGCCGCCTGCCGTCGCCCGCAACGCCGCCTGTCGCCGCCCGCGCCGCCGCCTGCCGCCGCCCGTGCCGCTGCTGCCGCGTGCAGCCGCCGCCTGAGCCCCGCCGTCCGCCAGCCCCTCCGGAGCCGCACCCCGCCATATCCGACGAGGTAACGCGCCGTCGCCGTCGGTTTTTTTAGAAAACCGATTTGTTTTTTTAGAAAACCCTAGTTCATTTTTTTCGGTTCGTCGGTTTTTCCTGGTTTTTCTTTTTAGCGGACGTCCGTCCGTACGTTCGTTTCAACAAACGGTTTTCGCTTGTTAGTTACAGATAACGAACGCTCGTTCATTAGCCTATTCGTCAGTTTTCTTTTATCGGATTATTCCGCGATTATTTCTGATCGCGATTTCTGATCCGATTTTCGTTCTAGTTTATCTTTTCGCTTGTTAGTCGGAATCATGCGATTCAAGCGCCTGAATCTTCGGCTCGAGACCCTCTTTCCACTTAACCAACTTGCACAAGTTTTTGCTACTGTAAAATTTGACCTAAGTCCAGATTAGTAAACGGATCTTGTTTCTTTCGCCATTTGAGTTTCATTGCTTTGTTCGATTTGATTCTTTTTGCAAACCGGAGTTCTTAAGTTGAACTTTCTGGTTAGACCTTCTTATTTGAGTTTTACCCGTGCTTCTTTGCTTGATTTCTTATGTATGCTATTGTTTGTTTGTGATAGAATTCCCAGAGTGCGAAGCGTATTATTTGGAGTCTCTAGGTTACGCGGATCGTCAGCAAGGCAAGTAAAACTTTGATCATACCCCTTTATCACCCAGTTTTTATGCATTAGTTCCAATCCTCAAACATTGCATGGTTAGGATGTCATTAACATGTGGGTTGGGAAGTAGTTGATGAGGTAGATCCTATTACGCTGTTACATTCAAACCCTTGGGAGTTACTCTTACGAATTGCTTATATTGCTATGCTCGTAGATGAGGTTTGGGTGAGTGAAATCCATGACAGATGTGAGATTGATAATTAATGGTTCAACTTAAGGTGGCAACTTAAATACACATCTGGGTGGATTGAGGCACCTGGAGTACCCAGTGTTGCCTGTATTTTTGGAAATCTCGGAGTACCCGTGTGATCTTCCTATGGACCGCCACCCAGGCTAAAAGGGAACTGAGATTATTCATGCTAGAAACTTTCGTGTGCAGCCACAAGCTATTATGGGCTCTAGCATAGTTGAGTAAGTTACGTGAAGCTCTTAAAGAGGTGGATCAACATGTAGTGGGTTGTAGGTTTGGTATGGTCTGCCCGTAGTAGAGAGTTAATGTTTCTGAAAGATTGTGTCTCGGTCATCCGTTTCTCAAACACCATGTAGTGCGAGAAATTCAACGGAGGCGATCGAGTCTTGTGGTGAAAAGTGTGCAAACCTCTGCAGAGTGTACAAACTAATCATGGTTAGTCGTGTCCCCGGTTATGGACATCTTGAGTATCTAGTACTTGGAGTATCGTAAGTATCTCATCACTCTAAATTAATATTGTTGGGTTGATAATTACCTTAATTGGGATTGAGTTGGAGGAACCTTCTCAATGATGTTTCAACTACCATGATAGTTAAATTAAAATCTATTCCTTTGTTGTAGGGAAAAATTGGCTTTTCGCAAAAACTATAGCCGTAGAGCTTTCCACCAGCCAAATATGCATGTAGTGATAGCATTATTTTGTTCTTGCTCTACTGTGTTATATTGCCAGCATATTCCATGTGTTGACCCGTTTTTGGGCTGCAACGTATTATGTTGCAGACTTTTCAGACGAGGAGTAAGGTTCGTTAGGTCGTTGTCGTGAAGCTCAGCTATGCTGTTGGAGTTGATGGACTCACTTTATCTTCCAAGCCTTCCGTTGTTATCGTATTAGATGGCCTTAAGCCATATTTATTGTAATAAGTTCTCTTTGGAGACATTCGATGTAATAAGTGTGTGATTGCTACTCTGTTATAAATCCTCGAGTACTATGTGTGTCAGCATTACCGATCCAGGGATGACACTGAAACACAGAGACTTCGCCGTTTGAGGTCAGGTCGCTACAAAACTGGGGGCTGTTTTAGGTAAAGAAGCAATAAACTTAGTATAGCGAGTGTGGAAAAGTGGTGGTAGGAGTTGTGAAATTGTCCATAAGCAATTGACTACTTTACTAGACCGATATCAAGTTTTATGTGGGAGAGGCCACTGCTAGCATGTCCTCCCTGACTTGGAATTCTATGCACTTATGATTGGAACTATTAGCAAGCATCCGCAACTAATAACTTTCATTAAGGTAAAACCCAACCATAGCATTAAGATATATTGGCCCCCCTTCAATCCTGTATGCATCAATTTCTATGCTAGGTTGAAGCTTCTGTCACTCTTGCCCTCCAATACATAGTCCTATCAACATACAACTAACCCTATGGTGTAATCCACGCGCGCGCTCATATGATGGGCACCAAAGGTCAACAACATAACCACAAGCAAATTAAACAAATCATAGCAATTCACCAATTATCGATGGGACAACGAAAATCTACTCAGACATCATAGGATGGCAACACATCATTAGATAATAATATGAAGCATAAAGCACCATGTTCAAGTAGAGGGTATAGCGGGTTGCGGGAGAGTGGACCACTGTAGATAGATGGGGGAAGGTGATGAAGATGTTGGTGAAGATGACGGAGGTGTTGGTGTAGATCGCCGTCACACGATGATGGCCCCGGCGGCGTTCCGGTGCCACTGGGAGAGAGTGGGAGAGGGCCCCCCTTCTTCTTCTTCTTCTGCTTCCTTGACCTTATCCCTAGATGGGAGAAGAGTTTCCCCTCTGGTCCGGGGCCTCCATGGCGGCGGAGGGGCGAGAGCCCCTCCGAGATTAGATTTGTTTCTCTGTCTCTATCTGTTTATGCGTTCCAGATTCTGTCCCTTCACAGTTTCTTAAATTCCCGGAGATCCGTAACTCCGATTGGGCTGAAATTTGGACATGATTTTTATCCAGATATTGACTTTCTTGCAGCAAAAGAAAGGCACCAACCGCCTTACGGGGTAGCCACGAGGGCCCAAGGTGCGCCTGACCCCCTGGGGCGCGCCCCCTGCCTCGTGGCCCCCTCGGGTGTCGTCTCGCGTTGATTCTTCTTCCCAAAAATCACATATATTCCAAAAAAAATCTGCCAGTTTTTATTCCATTTGGACTCCGTTTGATATGGACTTTTTTCGAAACATAAAACATGCAACAAACAGGAACTGACATTGGGCACTGGATCAATTTGTTGGTCCCAAAAATAGTATAAAAAGTTGCCAAAAGTATATGAAAGTTGTATAATATTGGCATGGAACAATCAAAAATTATAGATACGATGGAGACGTATCATCCTCCTCCACCTAAAGGTGATCCTGTGTTTGAATTAAAACAGTTGCCTAACACTTTGAAATATGCTTATCTCGATGATAAAAAGATATATCATGTTATTATTAGTGCTAACATTTCAGAACATGAAGAAGAAAGATTATTGAAAATTCTAAAGAAGCGTCGAGCTACTATTGGATATACTCTTTGTTGTGGTTTTGTCACGGCAGATGTCCTTGTGAAAGTACTTATCGTGAGGCTAACGGATCTATGTGGTAGCTTAAGAGGGGTTGAGCAGAATCGAGAGACGCAATGCAAGACAAGGATTTAGACAGCTTCGGGCCCCGGGAAACATCATCCGGTAACAAACCTACATGTTTTTTGAGGCTATGTCTCATTATGATCATGAGGGAGTCGCCGTAAACCGGCTCTCCTCTAATTGTGTCTAGCCCTAGAGATTATTGCTTCTTGCTTGTCCCTCTTTTGGGGAGCCCTACCCCTCCTTATATAAGTTAGAGGGGCGGGTTACATGTGGAGTCCTATTAGAATTAGGACTAGTCTACCTTCTAATACAAACCGGATACAAGTCCAGGTCTTAACTCCTTGTAAGATAAATGTTCCTCACGCCTTTCCTCTTAAACCGGCCCCCCATTACATGAGCCGGTGTTCTGGGCCTTGGGCCTTGTCATCCGTCTGTCCCACCCGCCGGGTTACCAGTGAGTCATAATCTTCAGTCAGGTTGCTTGTAAACCTTCTCGTGAGTGCGTGTCGCCGGTGAATCGCCAAGTCCGGCCGGGTTGTACTTCCGGCCGGGTTACTCCATGGGGTATATCGCCGACATTATCCCCCAAGTTTAGCTTGGATTTATCCATGGTAAACTTATGCTGCAAAATAAACAGAAGAACAAATTTGCTAGGTTGTGCTCCGGGTTAAGAATTCTTGTAAACCGGCACCTGATCCTCCTGAAGTCCTTGTCATTTCCTCCTTCTAGAAAATCTGGGTGAATAGACCAGCTTTATAAATAATTTACTTGTAGAATAAATATTGTAAATAAAGAATCCATTTGAGTCGGCCTTTAATGCTCTGACTTGACAAAAATATTGGTCTTCAAATATTCAACTGATATTCAGCCGGCTTGAAAATGTAGAACTTGCCAAGCTATGATTTCCAAAATCGACGGGTTAGAAAAACTGATAATTTCGGGTCATGATTGTTGCCAACGCCAGTTCATGATTGTTGTCAATGCCGGTTCATGATTATTGATGACGCCGGGTTATGATTGTTGCAGACACCGGGTCAATCTGGTTTATTCAAAACTGAAAATTTGAAGATTTTTCTCCCTTATCTCCATATTACCTGTAGCCCCCAAGTCTTGAGCAGAACAAAGTGATGGCTTAAGACTTGCTTCAATATAAATACTACCACTTAAGAAGAAATCCATGTTG
This sequence comes from Triticum aestivum, assembly GCF_018294505.1. NCBI lineage: Eukaryota > Viridiplantae > Streptophyta > Magnoliopsida > Poales > Poaceae > Triticum > Triticum aestivum. The sequence continues at coordinate 444,848,396 of NC_057803.1, read as the reverse complement.
TTCATCCCAGTCACTTAGTAAAAACTGAATACTCCATATTATGTAGCCCCCAAGTGCCGGGTTGTCATGCTTGCAGCAACCTGGGACTTGTAATTGCCTGATGCTCAAAAAAATTCAACCAGTGTAGCCCCCAAGGGCTGGGTCATTATGCAATAATGAGCAGGGACTTTATAAATAAAATCATGCTTCATTGAAAATAACATCATATGATGTAACTCCACCATGGGGCTTGAACCCATGTGCACAAGGTTAAGAGCTTTGTGCTTTACCAACTGAGCAGTGGACCCTTGAATATAATGCATTAAAACTTGTGTACCTTGAATCATTGATAGGAGAAATTGGTAGCCCCCAAGGGCCGGCTCATTATGATGTGATGAGTCGGGTCTTCAATAAGGTGAGAAAAAAAATGTCTTTGCATTAGCCCCCAAGTATCATGGTGCATGCTTGCAACGACATGAGACTTGCATACTTGATGTAATCTCAACTTGAATAATGTAGCCCCCAAGTGCCGGGTCATAAGCCTGCAGCGACTCGGGACTATTCCTTCAATTGTATAATAAATTATATCCATTGCGTTGAAGCGACTTTGAAAACCTCAATCATAATATTGGTTATTGATAACCATAATAAAAATCCAGCCGTGTTGGCTATTAAAGATTTGAATAATATAACTCAATGATTTATGAGCGCATGATTCCAATGGCGCAATCCAAATATATACTGGCGACTGATAGTCCCAAGCCAGTCCGGGTTAATAAACACTAGATAATTTATCATCATACTGGCGATTTATAGCCGAAAGCCAGGCTGGGTTAATAAATGCCGGTGATTTATAATCATGCTTTATTCAACCTGTTTCTGTGACATTGAATCACATCGTTGGTTTACCAACTTTTTGTAGTAAGGGTGATAATCTAAATCTTGAGTACTGATAAATCCTCCCCTGTCTTGCCGATTTATCATAAAACCGTACCGGGTTGTAATAAACACCGGATTATCCATATATAATACTGGCGACTTGTAGTCGAAACCAGACAGGGTCAATAAGCACCGCATTATAACTGATCATGTACTGACAACTTGTAGTTGAAATCCAAGCCGGGTTAATAAACGCCGGTTTATCAAAAAAATATTATAAATCCCATCAAAAGAGAAAAACTTGGCAAAAAGCATATAAAAACTTGTAGTCGAGGCTTTTCACGGGCTGTCAGGCCCCAAATCGAGGCTTTTCATGGGCTGCCAGGCCGCTGAGTTAAACCATTTTATAAAGCCTCTTAAGATGGACCTCAATCTTTAACCAATCGTCGTTTTAACTCTGACAAGTTCAGGGTCTATGAGATTGACTTGTCAAAAGTTCGGCAGGTCATACCAGGTTTACCTGGACGGAGTGGCTTACTTAAAAAGGCAGGATAACCCGGGGTTTTAGGTGAATACACCAGGCTTCCAAGCCGTGGCTTGATAGCCTATTACAAGCATAGATTCTTTGTTCATTGCGAAGCAAAGAATCCCTAAGCAATATTTTGAGCTGTGCTCAGTGGGTGCCTATGTTTGAGTTGTGCTTTTGCAACACTCTCTTTGGCCCCTAAGTAATTTTCTTTTGGCCTTGAGCTGATCAAGAGGTGTAGCTATGGTTCGAATACGACCAAGCCCCCAAGTGATTTTCCTGGTGGCCTTGCGCCGATCAAGAGGTGTAGCTATGGTTCAAATACGACCAAGCCCCCAAGTGATTTTCCTGGTGGCCTTGCGCCGATCAAGAGGTGTAGCTATGGTTCGAATAAGACCAAGCCCCCAAGTGATTTTCCAAGTGGCCTTGCGCCGATCAAGAGGTGTAGCTTATGGTTCGAATACGACCAAGCCCCCAAGTGGTTCTTCATATATGACTTTATAAGCCGGATCAATGAGCAAACAGGACGCTGCTTTATAACAGAAGCCCTCATGCGATCAATAATATGATAAGCCAATAAGGCAGGATACCCATGTTTGAACCGCACATCACGGCAGCAGGTCCTCTTTGGCAACCTTTAACTTTTTGCAAGAGATAAATTCTTCTTGAACCAGGATTTTGAACCGGATATTGAGAGCTTCAAAGCTTTATGGGAGACATCTTTCCCTTGAACCGGATTGTAAACCGGAATCTTCATTTTCAGCCGGAAATTTCTGACGGCCTTTAAACTCGAACTTGCGAGAAGTTAATTCCTTTTTGAAACGGACATTTTTAAACCGGATTTGAGAGCTTTAGAGCTTTATGGGAGAAGAGATTTCCCTTGAACCTGATTGTAAACCGGAATCCTTTTTGATGACCCGGAACTTCTTCATTGTGCCGGGATTTTGTAACTATTATATACTTTCTAAGCTGGAAATTTTCTGACGGCCTTTAAATTTTCATCAATATAACAGTAGCCTCCGGGACCGGTTTATCTTTCCCTCCATCGTCCTGGGGTTCTTAAATTTATTGAACTGGCAAGATTTGTTGAGTCATGTCATCGTAGCCCCTGAGTATCAAGGTGACTCGAGGAGTTGGCTTGAGATTCTCCATATTTGACCGTGATATAAATCGGCATAAGGTGTATATCATTGGTGTTGATAACACGATGTGAATCCACAGAAGGTTGAGGTGACTACGGCGGGTTATAAATGATCCCGTATGAGCCGTGTCCGCAACTCGGCCAATGGTTCCTTCCAACTGGCTATTTGAAGTTAACCGAACTGCAGTGGCGGCGACTTGTGCGCCTGCTCATTGAGCCATCCAGTGCAAACGGTGGTTGATGATAATTTGCCTCCAATTTGAAAGAAAACCGGGCTACCTGAGCAGTGACTGGCTTTATACTCAATAAATGGCTCATGCAAACAGATGGGGCCCGATGTGTTGATGTAAACCAGGCCTCGGGAGACGGACGACAAAGACGACCATGGCTTCAGAGGCGGCACAGACACATGAATCAGCCGCGGCGTTGTAAACCGACATGGACGGGTGAGTTAGCCACATCATATTGATGTAAACCGGTCTGCAGAATGGCGGCTTGCACATATATTCATCGATCTTGATGGCATGGTAAGATACTAGCACATTATAATGGTGGCGCGAGTTATACATCCATGACACAACCATAGCTTTTGAAGTGAATAATTGTCCTGCATAAAAAATATTGCAGACCAAGACAAAGATAAACTGATCTTTGACAAAAATAATATGTGCTAATAAAATATATTTTAGATGGACATCACCTGATGTGTTTAGGCCAAAAAATAATCCGCCATGAAGTTGATGATCACTAAGTCAAACTGAAATCCCTCATGGGTGAATCGGCCGCGGGAACAGATAGATGAATCGGGCACGGCATTTATAAGCTGGTGTGGATGAGCAAATTGTCCTTCTCATTTATAAGTCGATGTGGACGCATGAACCGGTCGCGAGGGTGGGTGGGCGAGTCGTCTGTGGTGCTGTAATGCGGCACGGACGGGCGAGTCGGGCGGTGCGTTGATGTAAACCAGACCAAGATACGCCTCTCCATGAAGCCGTGTGGCACAGCCGAACATGCATCCGTGGTATACCCCCACCCCCTTTTTTAATAGTTGCCCTGCGTAAAAACATTACAGACCAGAGTAGTTGTTGTCGGATGAATTAACATGTACTAATAAAATACATAGGAAAAATAACACCTGGTATTTTTTTGCTGGATGCTGGCGCTGGATAATGCATAGTGCTACTTTTATTTTTGACAGAAGAATTGATTCGTTCCGTGTCTTCTAGTGCCTGAGGTCTCCACATAATCCGGCCGGAACTTTTTGAGCCGGAATTTCTGGAATCAGAACTTCTTGATAATCCGGCCGGAACTTTTGATAATCTGGAACTTTTAAACTGGAACCTCTTGATAATCCGGCCGGAACTTTTGATAATCCGGAACTTTTGAACCGGAACCTCTTGATAATCCGGCTGGAACTTTTGATAATCCGGAACTTTTGAACTGGAACCTATTAATAATCCAGCCGGAACTTTTTTCATAATCTAGGTCAGAACTCTTTATCGACTCGGACGAAACCTTTCGGTGATTCGGCTGGAACCCTTTGATGATTCAGACAGAACTTTTCATCGAGGCGATCAGAACTTTTTTGGTGATTCAGACGGAACCTTGCATCGAGGAGGTCAGAACTTTCCAATGATCCGGTCGGAACTTTCCGATGAGCTGGCGGAACCTTTCGATGAGCCTGACGGAACTTTTTCAGCGAGCCAGCTGGAACTCTCCGACGAACCGGCTGGAACTTCTTCAATAAGCCGACGGAGCTTCCGATCCCTGGGATAGCGCCCTCCAAGAACTCAACACCACCATGCGCAGGCCCTACGGTGGGCGCCAACTGTCGTGGTTTTGTCACGGCAGATGACCTTGTGAAAGGACTTAGTCGTGAGGCCAACGCTTCTATGTGGTAGCTTAAGAGGGGTTGAGCGGAATCGAGAGACGCAACACAAGACAAGGATTTATACAGCTTCGGGCCCCGGGAAACATCATCCGGTAACAACCCTACATGATGTTTGAGTCTAGGTCTCATTATGATCATGAGGAAGTCGCTGTAAACCAGCTCTCCTCTAATTGTGTCTAGCCCTAGAGATTATTGCTTCTTGCTTGTCCCTCTTTTGGGGAGCCCTGCCCCTCCTTATATAAGTTAGAGGGGCGGGTTACATGTGGAGTCCTATTAGAATTAGGACTAGTATACCTTCTAATACAAACCAGATACAAGTCCAGGTTTTAACTCCTTGCAAGATAAATGTTCCTCACGCCTTTCCTCTTAAACCGGCCCACCATAACATGAGCCGGCCTTCTGTGTGTTGGGCCTTGTCATCCGTCTGTCCCGCCCGCCGGGTTACCAGTGAGTCATAATGTTCAGTCAGGTTGCTTGTAAACCATCTGGTCAGTGCGGGTCGCCGGTGAATCGCCAAGTCCGGCCGGGTTATACTTCTGGCCGGGTTACTCCGCGGGGTATATCCCCGACACTCTTGATGATCTTAAGGGCATTAGTCCTACTCTCTATCAACACAAGATTAGTATGGAACCTGATGCTAAACACGTTGTTGATCATCAACGATATTTTAATCCTAAAATGAACGAAGTGGTAAGAACTGAAATATTAAAGCTTCTGGAAGTAGGTATAATCTATCCTATAGCTGATAGTAGATGGGTAAGTCCCGTTCAGTGTGTCCCTAAGAAGGGTGCTACATCTTGAGCTTGCATTGGTTTTTCCCTTGAAGAGGAAATGGTGATGCAGCAAAGTAGAGATAAGTATTTCCCTTAGTTAGAGAATCAAGGTATCAATCCAGTAGGAGACAATGCACAAATCACCAATACCTGCACAAACAATGAAACAACTTGCACCCAACGCGATAAAGGGGTTGTCAATCCCTTTACGGTCACTTGCAAAAGTGAGATCTGATAGAAATAGATGGAACTAAACAAAAGATAAAGTAAATATTTTTGGGTTTTTTTGGTTTATAGATCGGAAAGTAAAAGATTGCAAAATAGTAGACCGGAAACTAATATGATGAAAAATAGTAGATCAGAAACTTATATGACGGAAAATAGTCCTGGGGCCATAGGTTTCACTAGAGGCTTATCTCAAGATAGAAAATAACAAGGTTGGTGAACAAATTACTGTCAAGCAATTGTACAAAAGCGCAAAGTTATGACGATATCTAAGGCAATGATTGTGAAATATAGGTATCACGTCCGTGTCAAGTAGATCGAAATGATTCTGCATCTACTATTAGCCCACACATCGACTGACTCCTGCATGCATCTAGATTATTAAGTTCATGAAGAACAGAGTGACGCATTAAGTAAGATGACATGAAGTAGAGGAATAAACTGAAGCAATATGATGTAAACCCCATCTTTTTATCCTTGATGGCAACAATACAATATGTGTCTTGCTGCCCCTACTATCACTGGGAAATGACACCGCAAGATTGAACCCAAAGCTAAGCACTTCTCCCATTGCAATAAAAACCAATGTAGTTGGCCAAACCGAACCGATAGTTCAAAGAGAATTACTAAGATATCAAATCATGCATAAAAGAATTCAGAAAAGATTCAAATAATATTCATAGATAAGCTGATCATAAATCAATTCATTGGATCTCGACAAACACACCGCAAAACAAGATTACATCGGATAGATCTCGAAGAACATCGAGGAGAACATGGTATTTAGAATCAAAGAGAGAGAAGAAGCCATCTAGCTACTAGCTATGGACCCATAGGTGTGAGGTAAACTACTCACGCTTCAACGGGAGGGCAATAGAGTTGATGTAGAAGCCCTCTGTGATCGAATCCCCCTCCAGTAGGATGTCGGAAAAGGCCCCATGATGGGATCTCACGGGAACAGAAGGTTGCGGCGGCGGAAAGGTGTTTTCGTGGATGCGTCTGGTGGTTTGGGAATATATGTGAATATATAGGAGGAAGATCTAGGTCAGGGGGTCACTGAGGTGCCCACAAGGCAGGGGGTGTGCCCTCCACCCTTTTGGCCGCCTCGTGGCGCATCTAACTTGCACTCCAAGTCTCCTGGGTGTCTTCTGGTCGAATAAAAATCATAGCAAAGGTTTTATTCCATTTGGTATTCCTTTTTTGTGGAACTCAAAAACAAGGAAAAACGGAAACTAGCACTGGGCTCTAGGTTAATAGGTTAGTCCCAAAAACAATATAAAATAGCATATTAATGCATGTAAAACATCCAAGAGAGATAATATAATAGCATGGAACAATCAAAAATTATAGATACATTGGAGACTTATGAAGCATCCCCAAGCTCAATTCATGCTCGTCCTCGAGTAGGTAAATGATAAAAACAGAATTTTTGATGTGGAATGCTCCCTAACATATTTATCCATGTATTTTTCCTTTATTGTGGCATGAATGTTCAGATCCATAAGATTCAAAACAAAAGTTTAATATTGACATAAAAACAATAATACTTCAAGCATACTAACAAGGCAATTATGTCTTCTCAAAATAACATGGCCAAAGAAAGCTTATCCCTACAAAATCATATAGTCTGGCTATGCTCCTTATTCATCACACAAAATATTCAAATCATGCATAACCCCGATGACAAGCCAAGCAATTGTTTCATACTTTTGAAGTTCTCAAACTTTTTCAACTTTCACGCAATACATGAGTGTGAGCCATGGACATAGCACTATAGGTGGAATAGAATATGGTGGTTGTGGAGAAGACAAAAAGAAGGAGATAGTCTCACATCAACTAGGCATATCAATAGGCTATGGAGATGCCCATCAATAGATATCAATGTGAGTGAGTAGGGATTGCCATGCAACGGATGCACTAGAGCTATAAGTTTATGAAAGCTCAAAAAGAAACTAAGTGGTGTGCATCCAACTTGCTTGCTCACGAAGACCTAGGGAAATTTGAGGAAGCCCATCATTGGAATATACAAGCCAAGCTCTATAATGAAAAATTCCCACTAGTATATGAAAGTGACAACATAGGAGACTCTCTATCATGAAGATCATGGTGCTACTTTGAAGCACAAGTGTGGTAAAAGGATAGTAACATTGCCCCTTCCTTCTTTGCTCTCATTTTTTTATTTTGGGCCTTCTCTTTTTTGGCCACTTTTTTTTGTTCGGAATCTCATCCTGACTTGTGGGGGAATCATAGTATCCATCATCCTTTCCTCACATGGGACAATGCTTTAATAATGAAGATCATCACACTTTTATTTACTTACAACCCAAGAATTACAACTCAATACTTAGAACAAAATATGACTTTATATGAATGCCTCTGACGGTGTACTGGGATGTGCAATGAATCAAGGGTGACATGTATGAAAGAATTATGAATGGTGGCATTGCCACAAATACGATGTCAACTACATGATCATGCAAAGCAATTTGACAATGATGAAGCGTGTCACAGTAAACCGAACGGTGGAAAGTTGCATGGAAATATATCTCAGAATGGTTATGGAAATGCCATAATAGGTAGGTATGGTGGCTGTTTCGAGGAAGGTATATGGTGGGTGTATGGTACCGGCGAAAGTTGTGCGGTACTAGAGAGGCTAGCAATGGTGTAAGGGTGAGAGTGTGTATAATCCATGGACTCAACATTAGTCATAAAGAACTCACATACTTATTACAAAAATCTATTAGTTATCAAAACAAAGTACTAAATGCATGCTCCTAGGGGGATAGATTGGTAAGGAAAGACCATCGCTCGTCCCCGACTACCACTCATAAGGATGACAATCAATAAAAAAATCATGCTCCGACTTCATCACATAACGGTTCACCATACGTGCATGCTACGGGAATCACAAACTTTAACACAAGTATTTCTACAATCCACAATTACTCACTAGCATGACTCTAATATCGCCATCTTTATATCTCAATACAGTTATAAGGAATCAAACTTCTCATAGTATTCAATGCGCTTTATATGAATTTTTTTATTATACCCCTCTTGGATGTCTATCATATTAGGACTAAATTTATAACCAAAGAAAATTACCATGATGTTTTGATACTCTCAAAATAATATAAGTGAAGCATGAGAATTCAATAATTCCTATAAAATAAAGCCACCATCGTGCTCTAAAAAGATACAAGTGAAGCACTAGAGCAAAATTGCCTAGCTCGAAAGACATAAGTGAAGCACATAGAGTATTCTAATAAATCACGATTCATGTGTGTCCCTCTCAAAAGGTGTGTACAACAAGTATGATTGTGGAAAACTAAAAAGCAAAGACTCATATCATACAAGATGCTCCAAGAAAAACACATATCATGTGGTGAATAAAAATATAGCCTCAAGAAAAGTTACCGGTAGACGAAGACGAAAGAGGGGATGCTTCTAGGGCATTCGTAAGTTTAGGCTCTTGGTTGTCCTTGAATATTACCTTGGGGTGCCTTGTGCATCCCCAAGCCTAGGCTCTTGCCAGTCCTTATTCCATAGTCCATCAAATCCTTACCCAAAACTTGAAAACTTCACAACACAAAACTCAACAGAAAATCTCATAGCTCCATTAGTATAAGAAAATAAATCACCACTTTTGGTACTATTGTGAACTCATTCTTCATTTATATTGGTGTAATATCTACTATATTCCAACTTTTCCATGGTTCATACCCCCCGATACTACCCATAGATTCATCAAAATAAGCAAACAACACATAGAAAACAGAATTTGTCAAAAACAAAACGGTCTGTAGTAATCTGTAACTCCACAAATTCTGAGAAATTACGAAAACCCTGGAAATTTGTGTATTAATCTTCTGCAAAAAGAATCAGTATTTTATCGCGCTTCTCTTAAAAACGTGAATTGTTTTCCTAAGCACAAAAGTTTCTGTTTTTCAGCAAGATCAAAACAACTATCACCGTAAGCCATCCCAAAGGGCTTACTTGGCACAAACACTACTTAAAACACAAAATCGCATATAACCAGAGGCTACATGAATTATTCAAAGCAAAACAGGAACAAAAAGCAAAAAAACAAAAATAAAATTGGGTTGCCTCCCAACAAGCGCTATTGTTTAACGCCCTTAGCTACGCATAAGACACAAATAGATCTAGGTATTGTCATATTTGGTGTGCAATCCATAAGTAGCTCTCATAATAGATTCATATGGAAACTTAACTTTCTTTCTAGGAAAGTGTTCCATGCCCTTCCTTAACAGAAATTGAAATCTAATGTTTCCTTCTTTCATATCAATAATTGCACCAATCGTTCTAAGGAAAGGTCTACCAAGAATAATAGGACATGTAGGATTGCCATCTATATCAAGAAAAATGAAATCTACAGGCACATAATTACTATTTGCAACAATAAGAACATCATTAATCCGCAGGATGCAAATTTAAAGAACAATCATCAAATTCACGGAAACCTAGCACATCACATAAAGTTTTTGGAATCGTGGAAACGCTAGTGTAACATCCCAAATTTTCAATTTGGAATGTTATACACTAGATCATCATTGCATATCATAATTTATTGCATTTTGGCTGATCCTAGGAAATTCTACGCAACTCAAGGACCCTCGGAGAGAGTTGGGGATTTCGTTATTTTCATATTTGAGTTTCCTCAAATTTTGAAAATAGGATCATTTGATTTTATTTATTTTATCTTCAATTATTTCTATTACAAAAATATGAGAGAGGGAATAAAATGACTTTCCCAAAATAAAGAAATATTGAGGATTTAATAAGAAAATCAAATAAGATTTTATTTTGGTTTTATTTGCTATTTTATTTGAATTTAGGAAAAATGCGCGTTTTTCAAAATTGCATTTAGGCCCCAAATAAATGTTCATCATGTGCGACTTGATTTTAGAAGCCGGGGAAATTTTATTTCAGGATTTTTGGAGTCCGTTTAGTATTCCTTTTGTTTTTTTCTGAGCGTAACTATTTAAAAAAACACGAACCGACCTAACGGGCCGTGTCCGACCCGGACACTAGACCCGGCCGGCTTTATAATCCGGGGAAGGCCCAGCCGGACCCCCCAAACCCTAGCCGCCCTAGTCGCCCCGCCGTCGCCGCCTTTGCCGCCGCCGCCGCCGGACCGCCGCGCTGCCGCCCACGCCGCCGCCGGACCCCGCCGCCCGCCGGACCGCCGCCCGCCGCTCGCCGGAGGTAGACCTCGCCGCCGCCGGACCGCCGCCCCGCCGCTCGCCGGAGGTAGACCTCGCCGCCGCCGGTTTTTCTCGAAAAACCGTTTGGTTTTTCATTCGTTTTTTTAGTTTTGTTTTTTTATAGATAAGTTTTTCCGGTTTATTTAATTAGCGAGCGTTCGCTCGTTCGTTCGTTTTAACGAACGTGTCCATCGTTTAGATACAGATAACGAACGTTCGTTCGTTAATCTGTTCGTCGTATTTTTTCTCGCATTAAATCCGTGATTTTTCTGATCGCGATTCCTGATTCGATTTTCATTTTAGTATAATTTTTCGCTCGTTTATTGGAATCAGGCGATTCAAGCGCTTGGAGTTTCGTCTCGAAACCCTCTTTCCGTTTAACCAACTCAAAAAGTTTTTGCCTCTGTAAAAATTGCCCTAGATCTAGAATAGTAAACGAAGCTTGTTTCTTTTGTCGTTTGTCTTTCGTTGCTTCGTTCGATTTGGTTCTTTTTGCCAACCGGAGTTCTTAAGTTGAACTTTCTGGTTAGATCTCTTATTTGAGTTTTACATGTGCATTAGTTGAGTACTTATTGTATGCTTGTTTGTTTGGGATAGAGTACCCGGACTGTGCCGCTTGCTACTTCGAATCGCTAGGTTTCACGGATCATCAGCAAGGCAAGTAACACTTTGATCATACTTCCAATTACCCAGTTTTATTGCATTAGAGCAATCCTCACACCTTGCATGTTTAGGATCTAATTAAATTGTGGGTTTGGGAAGTAGTTGAGGTAGTACCTATTACCTGTTTATTATCAAACCTTTGGGAGTTACTTCTACGTTTGCTTATTATGCTATGATATGCTAGTAGACGTGGATTGGGTGAGTGTATTCATGACAGATGTGAGATTGTTAAATTAATGGTTTATCTAATGTGGCAACTTAAATACACATCTGGGTGGATTGAGGCACCTGGGTATTCCAGGGATTGCCTGTTTTTCTTTTGGACCGCCACCCAGGCTCAAAGGGATCATGAGATTATTCATGGTAGAAACTTCCGTGTGCAGCCACAAGCTACTATGGGCTCTAGCATAGTTGACTAAGTCGTGCGAACTCTTAAAGTGGTAGACTAGCAGATGTAGGGGAAAGTAGGTGTAACGGTCTACCCGATCGTAAGGTGCTAGCGCTTTTGAAAGGCTATGTCTCGGTCATCCGTTTCTCAAACACCATGCAGTGCGAGAAATCCAACGGAGGAGATCGAGTCTTGTGGGGAAAAGTGCGCAAACCTCTGCAGAGTGTATAAACTAATCATGGTTAGCCGTGTCCCCAGTTATGGACATCTTGAGTATCTAGTACCTATATTATCATGTGAATCTCATCATGTTACTCTAAATTATTTTTGTTGGGTTTTGTTTAATGATGATGCTTAATTGGGATTGAGAATGCTGTCAACCATTCTCAATGTTTAACAACTACCATGATAGTTAATTAAAATTTATTCCTTTGTAGTAGGGAAAAATTAGCTTTTCGCAAAACTGTAACCATAGAGCTTTCCACCAGCCAAATATGCATATAGTATAGCCTATATCTTTCATTACTCTCTATGTGTTACATTGCCAGCATATTCCATGTGCTGACCCATTTCGGGCTGCAACGTTCATGTTGCAGACTTTTCAGACGACGAGTAAGGTGCTTTTAGGTCATGGTTCTATACTCAGTGATGCAGTTGGAGTTGATGGACTCACTTATCTTCCAAGCCTTCCACTGTTATCGTTATTAGATGGCCCTAAGCCATATTTATTGTATAAGTTCTCTTTTGAGACACTCGATGTAATAAGTGTGTGATTGCTACTCTATTATAAATCCTTCAAGTACTGTGTGGTGTCAGCATTACTGATCCAGGGAAGACACCTGAGCACAGAGATTGGACCGTTGAGGTCTGGTCGCTACAAGATGGTATCAGAGCACACGCTGACTATAGGACACGACCACTAAGCTAAAGCCCTAGATCACTACTCACTCTCTTCTCGTTCTGACTTCTCATCTTTTTTGCTCTTTTAGGATGGCGGATGCAAGGAACAAGTTCACGCAACCGGATGAAGATACACCCTTTGGACGACACTTGAAGGAAGTCACTAGATACCTGAACATAGGAGTACCAAGCTTCACCGAGACTTACAACGCCACTTTACCTGAAGAAGAGTGCTGGATGATTCAAGTTCAAGTTCCAGGAAGGACGTTCATGCCAGTCACTAAGCCCATAGAGTTTTCTTTTGATGCACCAATTTGGAATCTAGGGAAGAGCATGGCAGCTCACATCGCCATGGGACGCATTGGAGAAGTTTACCGCAATGATCTCAAGGATACTATCTACCAGATTTGTGGGCGCCGAGATGAGCACTGGGAGATGATCAGTACCAGGAAGGATAGATCAATTGCATCTTTTATCCAGGAGTTAAACCAGCACATTCGACGTCAGGAGAACCAAATGTGCGCCGGCATGATAGGTTTGAAGAAGGCGAGGACAAGAATCAAGGAACTGGAGGAAGAACTCAAGGCTACACGTGAAGATTATGAAGAGGAAATTGAAGTACTCGTGGATAAGAATGCCGACTTAACAATGAAGATTGGAATATTTATGGGAGGCCCTACACCAGTAGAAGAAGACGAAGAACCCAAGGAGATTCACCGGAAGACTACATCATCATCGACGACACCGACTCGGATCCAGATGATAGCGATGATGACTATGTTGATGAAGGTGGAGCAGATATCATGGAGTCTGCAACCGAAGAGTATTTTTATAGACCACCCCATCAGTAGTAGTCCACCATGTAAATATAGTAGTCCGAGCACTTTTGCGATAGTTAGATCGATTGTATGCCCTTGTTTGATTGAATGAAGTGAATTGTTTGCTTTTGCCTCATGAGCATATGAGTAGTGTTTTCTCTCTAGACCCCTCTCCATTCTTAAATATCATCTTTTCTAAACCCTCAGATTCCTCCGAGACGTGACCCCAGATTTACCTTCCCACCGGAGCTCACCCAGTTGATCCTGCAGCAGAACACATTGATGCAGTTGCTAGTCCAGAATTAGAATTAGGGGAACAACAACAACAACCCACCACCACCACCACCTGTTGATCACTTAGCCCGTTTTCTTAGGCTGAATCCGCTGATGTTTTCCAGTAGCACCGAGCCGATAGTAGCAGATGATTGGCTCCGCAAGACAGCAAGGGAGTTGACCACGGCAGGATGCACAGATGCGGAAAAGGTGAAGTTTGCCGCACATCAGCTTGAAGGACCCGCCGCATCATGGTGGGAGAATTTCACAACCACTTTCCCTATCGACACTATCACGTGGGACCAGTTTCAACAGGCTTTCCGTACTGCTCATGTTTCAGCAGGAGCTATGGCCATGAAGAAGCGAGAGTTTTGCAACTTGCACCAAGGAGGACGGACAGTTGGCCAGTATGTGGAGGACTTTAGTAAGCTAGCACGTTATGCCCCGGATGACGTTGCTACAGATGCAGCTAAGCAAGAGAAGTTTTTGGAAGGACTGAATGATGAGTTGAGCATGTAGTTGATGGTGGCAACCTTCAACAACTACCAGGAGTTGGTAGATCGTGCTCTCATGATTTAAGGGAAGCAGCAGCAGATTGAGAACCGCAAGAGGAAGTATGGACAAGGGAAGTACAATTCTGGAGCTCAGCAGAAGCCACGTTTTACCCCTAGACCGGGAGGACATTTTCAGCATACCCATGGAGGAGGTAGCTCGCACAATCACAACGGCACCAAGAATGGTAATGGGAATGGAGGAAGCAACGGCCAGAACCGCACCAACCCATCGACCCCAGCCAAGAGAGACCTGAGCCGAGTCACTTGCTTTAAGTGCCAGAAGACCAGACATTATGCCAATGAATGTGCTGAATCCCAGAATGGAAATGGCAATGGAAGCTCTGGGAAGAAGCCGAACCCTTTCAACAGGGGGCAGGTGAACCACGTTAACGTGGAGGAGGTTGAAGAGCAGCCGGATGCAGTAATCGGTAAGTTTTTGGTTAAGTCATTTACTGCACTCGTTCTTTTCGATATTGGTGCATCGCATTCATACATATCAAGGGGATTTGTGGATAAGTATATGTAGGATCGAAAGTATGTCTAGAGGGGGGGTGATTAGACTACTTGACCAAATAAAAACTTAACCTTTTCCCAATTTTAGTTCATGGCAGATTTTAGCTATTGTAGGACAAGTCAAGCAATCATCACACAATTCAAGCAAGCATGCAAAGAGTATATTGGCAGCGGAAAGTAAAGCATGCAACTTGCAAGAATGTAAAGGGAAGGGTTTGGAGAAATCAAACGTAATTGGAGACACGGATGTTTTTCCCGTGGTTCGGATAGGTGGTGCTATCCTACATCCACATTGATGGAGACTTCAACCCACAAAGGGTAACGGTTGCGAGAGTCCACGGAGGGCTCCACCCACAAAGGGCAACGGTTGCGCGAGTCCACACAGGGCTCCACCCACGAAGGGTCCACGAAGAAGCAACCACCCACAAAGGGTCCACGAAGAAGCAACCTTGTCTATCCCACCATGGCCATCGCCCACACAGGACTTGCCTCACTAGCGGTAGATCTTCACGAAGTAGGCGATCTCCTTGCCCTTACAAACTCCTTGGTTCAACTCCACAATCTTGTCGAAGGCTCCCAAGTGACACCTAGCCAATCTAGGAGACACCACTCTCCAAGAAGTAACAAATGGTGTGTAGGTAATGAACTCCTTGCTCTTGTGCTTCAAAATGATAGTCTCCCCAACACTCAACTCTCTCTCATAGGATTTGGATTTGGTGGAAAGAAGATTTGAGCGGAAAGCAACTTGGGAAGGCTAGAGATCAAGATTCATATGGTAGGAATGGAATGTCTTGATATCAACACATGAGTAGGTGGTTCTCTCTCAGAACATATGAGTTGGAATTGTGTATGTGTTCTGATGGCTCTCTTCACGAATGAAGAGGAGGTGGAGGGATATATATAGCCTCCACACAAAATCCAACCGTTACACACAGTTTTCCAATCTCGGTGGGACCGAATCAACAAACTCGGTCGGACCGAAAATGTAAACCTAGTGACCGTTAGAGATTTTCGGTGGGACTGACATGCAACTCGGTAGGACCGATATGGTTAGGGTTTGGGCATAACGTAATCTCGGTGAGACCGATTACACAAACTCGGTGAGACCGAATTTGGTAATTAACTAACCAGAGAGTTGGTCAGGCAAACTCGGTGGGACCGATTTGCTCTTTCGGTGAGACCGAAAAGTTACAAAAAGGAAACACTGAATTTACATTGCAATCTCGGTGGGACCGATCCGCTCTTTTGGTGAGACCGAAAAGTTACGAAAGGGAAACAAAGAGTTTGCAATCCCATCTCGGTGAGACCGAGATCCCTATCGGTAGAACCGAATTGCTAGGGTTTGGCAGTGGCTTTTGACAAATGAAACTCGGTGGCGCCGGATAGGAAGAATCGGTATGACCGAGTTTGGCTTAGGGTTTAGGTCAAATGTGGATATGGGAAAGTAGTTGAGGGTTTTGGAGCATATCACTAAGCACATGAAGCAAGAGGCTCATTAAGCAACACCTCATCCCTCCTTGATAGTATTGGCTTTTCCTAAAGACTCAATGTGATCTTGGATCACTAAAATATAAAATGAAGAGTCTTGAGCTTTTGAGCTTGAGCCAATCCTTTGTCCTTAGCATTTTGAGGGTTCCACTTTCACATCCATGCCATGCCAATCATTGAGCTTTCCTGAAATAATCATCTTGGAATAGCATTAGCTCAATGAGCTATATGTTGTTATGAATTACCAAAACCACCTAGAGATAGTTGCACTTTCAATCTCCCCCTTTTTGGTAATTGATGACAACATATAGATCAAAGCTTCGACAAATGATAATAAGCATGAAATATATCGTCGCTTTGAGAAGTATGTGACAAGTAAGAGCTCCCCCTAAATTTGTGCATATTTAAAATTTGCTTTGGACTGCAAATGCACAAAAAGTTAGAGTCATGGGTTACTCTTCCATGTCACATACATCTTGGTGGAGCGCTTAAAATGATAAGAATGAAATACATCTCATCACCAAGAATAGTGAATGATCACATAAGATAGATAAGATAATAGCATTAAGCAAACATTAAGTGTAGCTTATGATCAAACACATGATAATCAATGTCTCACAAGCAATGACATAGTATCTCAAGCACTCAAAAGCAACCAAGGTTCGAAAGACCACCAAATAAAGCAAGAGAGAAAAAAGCAACACTCTCTCGAAGCCTATGATCTATACATCTTCTCCCCCTTTGGCAACAAGTTACCAAAAAGTTCCTAGAAAATGCATAGTGCTAGATCGACACTCAGGCTTGATCTTCTGGTGGTGGTGGAGTCCGGATCACTCCAAGGACGAAGGCTTCCGTAGACACTGATGTAGACGCTGGAGTTGGAGCTGAAGTAGATGCTGGAGCTGGTTGGGCTGGTGCTACGGCTAGAGCTGAGGCAGTTGCTCTTGTGTCAGGAACTGGCACTGCAGATGACCTCGGACCTCGTGGCACTCTGGCAAAGGCATCAGTGGTTGTCTTCCCTTTCCTCTCCTGCATATCATCCTGGAGCTGCTCCACGGCAGTCTGAATCTCTGTCACCTTGACATCCAAGTCATAGAA
Organism: Triticum aestivum; assembly: GCF_018294505.1. NCBI lineage: Eukaryota > Viridiplantae > Streptophyta > Magnoliopsida > Poales > Poaceae > Triticum > Triticum aestivum. Next base: position 444,831,062 of record NC_057803.1, on the reverse strand, counting down.
CTTTTGTTCCATGATTCTCTCTAGGCTTGCCTGGTTTTGAGTTAGGGTGGCTAGTCCTTTCTCAATCCGCAGGGTGGATGCAATCAGGTAACCAAGCCGCTCTTGTTTGGTTTTCAAGAAATACTCAGATGCCTCCTCTTGAGTTGGCATCTTGGCAGCTTTCTCCTTCCTTGCCTTCTCCTTCTTGGCTTGTGCTTGGGCAGATGATGGCTCATTCTCAGTCATGACTACTTGATTGTCCTCAAAATCTGGACGGATGGGCAGGTGTTCCTTGTCCAATAAGTATATGCCCGTGCCCATCTTGGAGTTGATGAGCTCCTGAATCTGTGGGGCATATCCACAGCTCCTCTTCTGGTCTGCTGCTGTCCTCTTGATAGTCTCTACTATCAGGCTCATCACCTTGAATTTCTGTGGCACATCAAATACATGAAGCAAATTTATTGCATGGCCTCTGATCATCTTGTGATCTCCAGACTTGGGCAAGAGAGTGTGCCTCAATATCCAATTGATGGTTGGCAGCCCTGACAGAAGATAGTGCACAGACCCAAACTTGAAAGTATCAAGAGCTTCATTGGGAATCTCCTTGTACATGTTGGACATTGAGTTGTGGTCCATCTTTTTCTTGGCATAAATGTCCAAGTCATCTGCTTGCTCCTCTGGGGCATTAATCAGCTGAGCCCATTCAGCAACTGTGGATTGGTACCTCGTACCTTCAGACATCCATATAATCCTCCCATCTGAGTAGAAGTGTGCTGTGGAGTAGAATTGCATGATTAGCTCCTTGTTCCACTTTGTGAGCTTCTGCCCAACAAAGTCTGCAACTCCACACGCACTAAAGTTGTCATACACTCCAGGGTAGTGTTCCTCATTTTCTTTCATGTAGGTCCAGCCGACCCATCTCAAGTCACAAACTATGGGCTTCTTATCTAGCAGCACTGTCTCATAGAAGTCCTGCTGTTCCTTGGTGTGAAATCTGTAGTCCACAACAGTCCTTCTCCTTGAAGCATACGGATCTGCTTCTCTCCACTTCCTGAGCCCTGAGTCTCTCCTGAGCTTCATATCCTCAGCCACAGGATGAGCATCATTGTGGTCTGGGATCTTGGGCTTGAGTTTTCTGAGAACTTGCTCTTCATCCTCTTCGTCAACAGCTTCAGGCACTGGGGCCTTGTTCTTCTCAGCAGCAGGTATGCTCCTTGTATTTCTCTTTGGTGCTGCCTTGACCTTTGATGCAGCCTTGGGCTTAGATGCAGTAGCCCCTGATTTGATAGCATCACCCATTAGCTTGGGTGCCTTAGGTGCTGGTGCAGCAACCTCTTCTTCCTCTTCCTATTCCATGATGGAAGCCTTTCCAAGCACTCTGGCCACGATCTTCTTGACCCTTTCCTTCCTCTTCTTGCCTTCAGCAACAACTGGCTCTTTGGGTGCCGGCTTTTCAGTTGAAGCTCTAGCCTATGACATAGGCTGCCTGCCTGCTGGACTTTTGATCTTCAGTCCTGGCTTTGTGCCTTGAGCTGGCTCAACTCTCTTTGATGTGGCCTCTTCCTCTGCCACATAATCTTCATCTTCAGAATCAGAAGTTCTCTTCTTCCTCTGTCTAGTGGCAGCTTTTGGCAGATTGCTTGGGGTACTTCTGCTGCCATCATCTAAAGAGCTGGAGGGACTAGTGCCCTCACTCATCACCACTTGCTGTTCTGACACATTCTGGCTGTCACTCTGATCTGACATGATGAACAAGCTGACTGCTGACCCTGTGAATAGTTTATAGATGAGGTAGAGTGGATGAGCATCACAAAATGCAGAGATTTTTGCAAAAGAATGATCCAAAAACTTAGTTTTAGTTTCCCACTGAAATCATCTCGGATCTACCGATTTTCAAACTCGGTGATACCGAAGCAGTTTTGGAACCTAAACTAGTGAACTCGGTCGGACCGAGTCATAGTTCGGTGGCACCGAGACTGCTAGGGTTTCACAGAGTTCCAAAATCGGTCACACCGATAAGTAATTCTCGGTCAGACTGAGTCTCACTTGTGCAATGGCATAGGCCAAATCGGTGGGACCGAGTTTTTCAACTCGGTGGGTCCGAGATGGTTTCGGCGGAAACCTAACCCTAAATTTTTTGAATCAAACCTAATCTACGAGCGCATTGACTGGATAGGAGTGTTTCAATCGTGGCAAGAATCATGATGATCACAATGTGCTAGGAATAAGATTGGAGAATAGCACAAAGATCGAGTCCATACCCTAGTTCGGCGGAGACTCACTACGGCGGCAACGGTGGGGTAGAATTCCGTTGACGGCGACGGAGACCAGTGACTGGAGGCGGCTGGCAGCGAGAAGATGATCCGGAGACCACATTGGCAGAGCAGGCTATCGCGCGGGCGAAGGGGTTCGGAGAAATTTCCAAATTTTGCACGTGACTATATATAGCCCGACCCTGTCGGTGTGACCGAGTGGAACAACTCGGTGGCACCGAGATTCATAACTGCAAGCAGTTACTGAAACTCGGTGTGACCGAAAAGTTCAAATCGGTTGCACCGAGATCGAAAACCTAGATCAACTTGATGATCTCGGTAGGACCGAAAGTGGGGTATCGGTCAGATCGAGAATCATAAAGAGGTTTTGGAAGTTTAAGTCTATGACGAATCGGGGACTCCGAGCGCTCCTCACATAGAGTGGTTCGAATCTGACTTGATCAATTTTTGTGATGCAGCATGAATAGAGTTTGAGACGAGAAAAGCATAGATAGCTAGAGGAGGTTCTTAGGCACTCTTGTCCATCCACTTGGCAAAAGGAAATAAAACCAAACAATCAAAGCAACAAGTGGATGTCCTCGAATGAGTAAAATATGCAACCAGCATGCTCACACAATAAGATGGCAAATGAAACATGTGACAAGGCATGCACAACCAATTCTAGCATCTATCAAGCAATTTGCAATGACTAGGTCATCTATATATGAGTATATTGACTTAGGAGTCAAATGAGAACACTTGATCGTAGGTCATACTCATCGTTTAAGCTCAAGTGGGGTTACCACTTTTACATAAAGCATTGCTGCGTTCACATCGTTAGAGTTGCTTTAGCTCAAGTCTTAGAGTAAAGCTCCCCCTAGACGTGATATCACCCCTAAGAGGGATGAACTAACCTCGGGTTTTGTCGATGATGACTTCATGTAGATGTCGAAGATGTGGATGCTCAATGTTGATGTAGATCACTTGGAGCTATCCATTTGAGTGAATTGCACTTTCAATACCTACACGGGTTAGTCCCACAAGGAACAAACAAGGATATCCATAGACATAGAGTGATGCACACACATGATGATGTCCATGAAAACTTTTAGGTTACCTTGTCCCTTGTCTTACCAACAAGAGGGTTTGTGACTCCTTGAACTAGTGCAAGATGTGGAAGTTGATTGCACGTGTTCTTGCCAAAATGATAAGAGTGAAGTATGTTGGCGGAGTCACCCTCAAGAACTCTCTAGTTCTTCTTCTTTTGGATCCACACCATCTTGATGGGAATCCTTGGAGTTGTAGTCGTACTTGATGAAGTGGAACTTGAAGTAGTCTTGGGAATCCACTTGACTAAGGTCTTATGAGCTTCTTCAAATGCATCAATTTCCTCTTGAAGCTTGTCCTTGCCTTTTTGCTTGTAGTCTTGTGGTGGAAGATCATCTTGAGCTTGTGTCCCCTTGAAAGAAGTATCATACTTCTCTTGTTGAGGAACAAACTTTGTCTTGGGGTATTGATCTTCTTCCCACTCAACTCCATTGGCATTGAACCTTCGCTCAAAACCAACACCTTGATTCTTCCGGTGCATTCCTTGCTTGCGCACAATTTCCTCGAATTGCATACTCCCGGCAAGGCTTTTGTACACTCCTTTCTCTATAATTCCCTTCACTAAGCTATTTTCTTGCTCAAGTGTAACTTGGCTAAGAGAATCATTAGTGGAATCAAGAGAACTACTAGAAGCAACAATATTGGATTTAGCATGATCATTGTTACTACTAGAGGAAGAATCTTTCTTGTTCTTGTTATTAGACTTGACTTGAGGCATGTAAGTGGATAAGAGTAAATGCTTGGCAATGTGAGAAGAACTTTTCTTGCGAAGATCATCATTGATTGCTTTTAAGAACTCATGCTCTTGCTCAAGGTTGAGCTTTTCAAAGCATAATTTCCCATGAGCTCTTAAAAGTTCTCGATGATCTTCGAAGATAGTTTCATGAGCTAACTTAAGAGTGTTTAGTTCTTTAGTTAGAGCCTCAATCTTCTCCTTATCATTGTCATTCGTTTTATCTTGATTAGCATGTTTAATTGATGTTTCATCATAGTATTCATCACTAGAGTTGTCAACAAGCAAATCATCACCTAACAAGTCATCTTTATCACTATTGAAATCAACATACTCGGGGTGTGTTACCTTAGGACCTTTGGCCATGAAGCATCTTCCAATTCCTTCATTTGGTGAGTCAAATATGTCGTAGGAGTTGGTTGACACAAGTGCTAGACCGGCAACACCTTCATCTTGAGTATCTTCGGAGTCGGAGTGATAACTTCTCTCGGAGTGGCTGTCGGAGTCAGAGCCGGATACCCATTCACCAACATGAGCTTGATGTCTTCGTCTTGTGTAGCTCCTTGATGATTTTTCCTTCCTTTCCGAATCCTTGCTTCTCCGTGAGTATCTTCGTTCATAATGATCATCTCTACTCCTTCTCTCTCTTGCTGGTGATTCTTTGCTTCTTCTTTTTGGAGAATCTTCTCTTCTCTTGTAGGGAGCCGTACAATCATTGGAATAGTGTCCGGGTCTTCCACAACTGTAGTAGTTTCGCTCTCGACTAGAAGATCTTTTGTCATTGTAGGACCTTGACTTGAAGCTTCTATCTTTGCATCTACTCTTGTAGAACTTGTTGAAGTTCTTCACCATTAAGCTCAATTCTTCATTGAAGTCTTGTTTCTCACTTGATGATGTAGGGGCTTCACATGAGGCTTTGTAGGCACCACTTGATTTGTTGTGAAGTTCCTCTTTATCCTTAAGTGACATCTCATGAGCAACAATTCTTCCAATCACCTCCGTTGGCTTGAGATCTTTGTAATTGGGCATCATTTGGATCAATGTGCACACGGTATCATATTTTCCATCCAAGGCTCTTAGAATCTTCTTGATGATGAATCTATCGGTCATCTCTTCGCTTCCTAAGCCGGCAATCTCATTTGTGATGAGAGCAAGCCTAGAGTACATTTCAGCGACACCTTCACCATCCTTCATTTTGAACTTGTCAAGTTGACTTTGAAGCACATCAAACTTGGATTCCTTGACGGAGTCGGTACCTTCGTGCATATCAATCAAAGTGTCCCAAATTTCCTTTGCATTCTCAAGACGGCTGATTTTGTTGAATTCTTCGGGGCATAATCCGTTGAAGAGAATATCACAAGCTTGAGCATTGTATTGCAACATCTTCAACTCTTCTGCGGTAGCTTCACCTTGAAAACCAACACACACAATAGCCCAAACGGCGGGGTTATGTCCAAGAATATGCATTTTCATTTTATGCTTCCAACTAGCAAAATTAGTACCATCAAAGTAAAGACCTCTACGGTGATAATTTCCCTCGCTAGACGCCATACTCTCCTAGGTTGTGAAACCAAGGCTATGACCACCAAAAGCTATGGAGATCAAAGCAAACAGAGACCAAAGCTCTGATACCACTTGTAGGATCGAAAGTATGTCTAGAGGGGGGGGGGTGATTAGACTACTTGACCAAATAAAAACTTAACCTTTTCCCAATTTTAGTTCATGGCAGATTTTAGCTATTGTAGGACAAATCAAGCAATCATCACACAATTCAAGCAAGCATGCAAAGAGTATATTGGCAGCGGAAAGTAAAGCATGCAACTTGCAAGAATGTAAAGGGAAGGGTTTGGAGAAATCAAACGCAATTGGAGACACGGATGTTTTTCCCGTGGTTCGGATAGGTGGTGCTATCCTACATCCACGTTGATGGAGACTTCAACCCACAAAGGGTAACGGTTGCGAGAGTCCACGGAGGGCTCCACCCACAAAGGGCAACGGTTGCGCGAGTCCACACAGGGCTCCACCCACGAAGGGTCCACGAAGAAGCAACCACCCACAAAGGGTCCACGAAGAAGCAACCTTGTCTATCCCACCATGGCCATCGCCCACACAGGACTTGCCTCACTAGCGGTAGATCTTCACGAAGTAGGCGGTATCCTTGCCCTTACAAACTCCTTGGTTCAACTCCACAATCTTGTCGGAGGCTCCCAAGTGACACCTAGCCAATCTAGGAGACACCACTCTCCAAGAAGTAAAAAATGGTGTGTAGGTAATGAACTCCTTGCTCTTGTGCTTCAAAATGATAGTCTCCCCAACACTCAACTCTCTCTCATAGGATTTGGATTTGGTGGAAAGAAGATTTGAGTGGAAAGCAACTTGGGAAGGCTAGAGATCAAGATTCATATGGTAGGAATGGAATGTCTTGATCTCAACACATGAGTAGGTGGTTCTCTCTCAGAACATATGAGTTGGAATTGTGTATGTATTCTGATGGCTCTCTTCACGAATGAAGAGGAGGTGGAGGGATATATATAGCCTCCACACAAAATCCAACCGTTACACACAATTTTCCAATCTCGGTGGGACCGAATCAACAAACTCGGTCAGACCGAAAATGTAAACCTAGTGACCGTTAGAGATTTTTGGTGGGACTGACATGCAACTCGGTAGGACCGATATGGTTAGGGTTTGGGCATAACGTAATCTCGGTGAGACCGATTACACAAACTCGGTGAGACCGAATTTGGTAATTAGCTAACCAGAGAGTTGGTCAGGAAAACTCGGTGGGACCGATTTGCTCTTTCGGTGAGACCGAAAAGTTACAAAAAGGAAACACTGAATTTACATTGCAATCTCGGTGGGACCGATCCGCTCTTTCGGTGAGACCGAAAAGTTATGAAAGGGAAACATAGAGTTTGCAATCCCATCTCGGTGAGACCGAGATCCCTATCGGTAGAACCGAATTGCTAGGGTTTGGCAGTGGCTTTTGACAAATGAAACTCGGTGGCGCCGGATAGGAAGAATTGGTATGACCGAGTTTGGCTTATGGTTTAGGTCAAATGTGGATATGGGAAAGTAGTTGAGGGTTTTGGAGCATATCACTAAGCACATGAAGCAAGAGGCTCATTAAGCAACACCTCATCCCTCCTTGATAGTATTGGCTTTTCCTAAAGACTCAATGTGATCTTGGATCACTAAAATATAAAATGAAGAGTCTTGAGCTTTTGAGCTTGAGCCAATCCTTTGTCCTTAGCATTTTGAGGGTTCCACTTTCACATCCATGCCATGCCAATCATTGAGCTTTCCTAAAATAATCATCTTGGAATAGCATTAGCTCAATGAGCTATATGTTGTTATGAATTACCAAAACCACCTAGGGATAGTTGCACTTTCAGTATAACCTGCCCACCAAAGTTCTTAGAACACCTATGTTAGTAAGCTCACCAGGAGCGAAGTATATGGCTAGCCAGGGATGTTTTCAAGTGCCATTGAGTATAGGTAGGCATGTGTTTCCCTCGGATTTGATCATTTTGGAATCACAAGGGTTAGATGTAATTCTGGGTATGGATTGGCTGTCGATGTATGGAGGAAACATCGATTGCACCAGTAAGTCAATTTTTCTTACCACCCCAGAAGGGAGAAGGATAAAGTACATATCCCGGCATGTGCCGATGAGGACTCAAGTAAATTGTCTAACAGGAGTTGTGCAGGAGGAAGTACCAGTAGTGAAGGATTTCCCTGATGTATTTCCAGAAGAGTTGCCAGGCATGCCACCCGATAGAGATATCGAGTTTTTGATTGAGCTTTTGCCAGACACAGGGCCAATATCTAAGAGACCATATAGGATGCCCGCAAAGGATTTGGAAGAAATTAAGAAGCAGATTAAGGAGTTACTGGATAAAGGATATATTCGCCCAAGTTCTTCGCCTTGGGGATCGCCAGTACTTCTAGTGGAGAAGAAGGATGGATCGTTAAGGATGGTCGTTGACTATCGAGGATTGAATGAAGTAACCATCAAGAACAAGTACCCACTACCGATGATCAATGATCTGTTTGATCGATTACAAGGAGCTAAGGTATTTTTCAAGATCGATCTGCGATCAGGATACCACCAGTTGAAGATTCGAGAACAGGATATACCTAAGACGGCTTTTACCACCAAGTATGGGCTGTACGAGTATACCATTATGTCATTTGGTCTGACTAACACACCTTCTTATTTTATGAACATGATGAACAAAGTGTTTATGGAGTTTATGGATAAGTTCGTTGTAGTGTTCATCGATGATATCCTGGTTTACTCGAAGAATGAAGCGGAGCATAAGGAGCATTTGCCTTTGGTACTTGGTAAGCTCAGAGAACATCGGTTATATGCCAAGTTTAGCAAATGTGAGTTTTGGTTGAAGGAAGTTGGATTTCTTGGACACGTTATATCCGGAGAGGGTACAACAGTAGATCCCACTAAGGTTGACACTGTGACAAATTGGGAAGCCCCAACAACAGTTGGAGAAATCCGGAGTTTTCTTGGACTTGCAGGATACTACCGGAGATTCATTGAAAATTTCTTGAAGATTGCAAAGCCTATGACGGAGTTGTTGAAAAAGGATACCAAGTTCATATGGACCGAGGATTGTGAGGCCAGTTTCCAGGAGTAGAAGAAACGTTTGGTTATGTCACCTGTGTTGATTTTTCCAGATCAGACCAAGGATTATGAGGTGTATTGCGATGCTTCACGTCGAGGACTTGGAGAAGTGCTTATGCAGGAAGGAAGAGTTGTTTCATATGCCTCATGACAGCTTAAGCCTCATGAGTTGAATTATGCTACACATGATTTGGAGTTAGCAGCCGTAGTGCATGCATTGAAAACCTGGAGACACTTTGTCATTGGAAACCATTGTGAGGTGTACACAGATCACAAGAGTTTGAAGTATATTTTATCTCAGAAGGAGTGGAATCTCAGACAAAGGAGATGGTTGGAGCTCATCAAGGATTATGATATGAGATTGCATTATCGCCCTGGAAAGGCTAACGTAGTAGCTGACGCGTTGAGTCGTACAAGCCATGTCAACACACTAATGACAGGAGATTTACTAAGGAAGTTAGCTGAAAATCTTCATGAGCTATGTTTGGAGATAGTTCCGAGAGGCTATGTAGCAGCATTGGAGATTCAATCTATGTTGATGGATAAGATCAGAGAAGCCCAGAAAACCGACAAGGAGATCGCTTCTATTAGGGAGAAAATGAGCAAAGGAAAAGCTAAAGGATTTCGTGAGGATGAACATGATACCTTATGGTTTGAAGACCACGTTTATGTGCCTAATGACCCGGAGATCAGGAAGTTAATTCGGTTGGAAGCCCATGATTCACCATACTCGATTCACCCAGGAAATACCAAGATGTATTTTGATTTGAAAGATACTTTCTGGTGGACCGGAATGAAGAAGGACATTGCGGAGTATGTAGCAGTTTGTGATGTATGTCAGAGAGTAAAGGCAGAGCATCAGAAGCCAGCAGGATTGCTACAGCCATTGTCGATACCCGAATGGAAGTGGGATAAGCTAGGCATGGATTTTATTACGGGTTTACCCAGAACTCGTTCAGGCTATGACTCGATTTGGTTGTAGTCGATCGTTTGACAAAGGTAGCTCATTTCATTCCAGTGAAGACTACCTATACCAGTGCAAAGTTAGCAAAGATATACATGACCAGAATCGTATGTCTGCATGGAGTTCCAAGGAGCATTGTATCAGATAGAGGAACCCAGTTTACCTCAAAGTTCTGGAGTCAGTTGCATGAAACTTTGGGTACCAGGCTAGAATTCAGTATAGCTTTCCATCCGCAGACAGATGGACAGACCGAGAGAGTCAATCAGATTTTGGAGGATATGCTGAGAGCTTGTGCGCTAGTTACGGATCTAGTTGGGACGAGAATTTGTCATACACAGAGTTCTTTTATAACAACAGTTATCACTCCAGTTTGAAGATGGCCCCTTTCGAAGCCTTGTACGGAAGGAGGTGCAAGACCCCATTGTCGTGGGATGAAGTTGGAGACCGCCAGCTGTTTGGACCAGATCTGATTAAGGAGTCTGAACAGAAAGTAAAATTGATTCGCGACAGGCTCAAGGTAGCCCAATCCAGGCAGAAGAGCTATGCAGATTCTAAACCTAAGGAGACAGTTTATGAAGTCGGAGATCGAGTTTATCTTCGAGTATCTCCACTTCGAGGAGTTAAGCACTTTGGAGTTAAGGGAAAGTTAGCGCCACATTTTGTAGGACCATACAAGGTTTTGGAGCGTATGGGAGAAGTAGCTGATGTCTACTACACAACCTTCTTCTTGTAGACGTTGTTGGGCCTCCAAGTGCAGAGGTTTGTAGGACAGTAGCAAATTTCCCTCAAGTGGATGACCTAAGGTTTATCAATCCGTAGGAGGCGTAGGATGAAGATGGTCTCTCTCAAGCAACCCTGCAACCAAATAACAAAGAGTCTCTTGTGTCCCCAACACACCCAATACAATGGTAAATTGTATAGGTGCACTAGTTCGGCGAAGAGATGGTGATACAAGTGCAATATGGATAGTAGATAATTGTTTTTGTAATCTGAAAATATAAAAACAGCAAGGTATCTAATGATAAAAGTGAGCGTAAACGGTATTGCAATGCGTTGAAACAAGGCCTAGGGTTCATACTTTCGCTAGTGCAAGTTCCCTCAACAATACTAACATAATTGGATCACATAACTATCCCTCAACATGCAACAAAGAGTCACTCCAAAGTCACTAATAGCGGAGAACGAACGAAGAGATTATGGTAGGGTACGAAACCACCTCAAAGTTATTCTTTCCAATCAATCCGTTGGGCTATTCCTATAAGTGTCACAAACAGCCCTAGAGTTCGTAATAGAATAACACCTTAAGACACAAATCAATCAAAACCCTAATGTCACCTAGATACTCCAATGTCACCTCAAGTATCCGTGGGTGTGATTATATGATATGCATCACACAATCTCAGATTCATCTATTCAACCAACACAAAGGACCTCAAAGAGTGCCCCAAAGTTCTACCGGAGAATCACGACGAAAACGTGTGCCAACCCCTATGCATAGGTTCCCAATGTCACGAAACCCACAAGTTGGTCACCTTAACATACATCAAGTGGCACGTGGTATCCCATTGTCACCACAGATATCCACCGCAAGACATACATCAAGTGTTCTCAAGTTTTTAAAGACTCAATCCGATAAGATTACTTCAAAGGGGAAACTCAATTCTTTACAAGAGAGAAGAGGGGGAGGAGAAACATAAGATCCAACTATAATAGCAAAGCTCGCGATACATCAAGATCGTGCCAAATCAAGAACATGAGAGAGAGAGAGAGATGAATCACATAGCTACTAGTACATACCCTCAGCCCCGAGGGAGAACTACTCCCTCCTCATCATGGAGAGCTCCGGGATGATGAAGATGGCCACCGGTGAGGGTTCCCCCCTCCGGCAGGGTGCCGGAACAGGGTCCCGATTGACTTTTGGTGGCTACTGAGGCTTCTGGCGGCGAAACTCCCGATCTATCTTTCGTTCTGGAAGTTTTAGGTCACGTAGGTATATATGGGTGCAGGAGGTATGTTAGGGGAGCCACGGGGGCCCCACGAGGCAGGGGGCGCGCCCCCCACCCTCGTGGGCAGCTCCCATATCTTCTGACGTGGGGTCCAAGTCATCAGGTGTGTTTCCTTCCAAAAATAACTTCTCCAGTTGATTTCGTTCTATTTTGACTCCGTCTGATATTCCTTTTCTTCAAAACACTGAAATAGGCATAAAACAGCAAATCTGGGCTGGGCCTCCGGTTAATAGGTTAGTCCCAAAAATAATATAAAAGTGGAAAATAAAGCCCAATATTGCCCAAAACAGTAGATAATATAGCATGGAGCAATCAAAAATTATAGATACGTTGGAGAAGTATCAAGCATCCCCAAGCTTAATTCCTGCTCGTCCTCGAGTAGGTAAATGACAAAAAAGATAATTTTTGATGTGGCATTCTAGTTGGCATAATTTCGATGTAATTCTTCTTACTTGTGATATGAATATTCAGATCCGAAAGATTCAGGACAAAAGTTCATATTGACATAAAAATAATAATACTTCAAGCATACTAATAAAGCAATTATGTCTTCTCAAAATATCATGGCCAAAGAAAGCTATCCCTACAAAATCATATAGTCTGGCTATGCTCCATCTTCACCACACAAAATATTTAAATCATGCACAACCCCGATGACAAGCCAAGCAATTGTTTCATACTTTTGATGTTCTCAAACTTTTTCAATCTTCACGCAATACATGAGCGTGAGACATGGTCATAACACTATAGGTGGAATATAATGGTGGTTGTGGAGAAGACAAAAAAGGAGAAGATAGTCTCACATCAGCTCGGCGTATCAACAGGCTATGGAGATGCCCATCAATAGATATCAATGTGAGTGAGTAGGGATTGCCATGCAACGGATGCACTAGAGCTATAAATGTATGAAAGCTCAACAAAAGAAACTAGTGGGTGTGCATCCAACTTGCTTGCTCATGAAGACCTAGGGCACTTGAGGAGGCCCATCATTGGAATATACAAGCCAAGATCTATAATGTAAAATTCCCACTAGTATATGAAAGTGACAACATATGAGACTCTCTATATGAAGAACATGGTGCTACTTTGAAGCACAATATATGAGACTCGCTATATCATGGTGCTACTTTGAAGCACAAGTGTGGTAAAAGGATAGTAGCATTGCCCCTTTTTATTTATTTTCTCTTTTTTTATTTGGCCTTTCCCTTTTTTTATTTGGCCTTTCTCTTTTTTTTGGGACAATGCTCTATTGAATGATGATCATCACACTTCTATTTATTTACAACTCAATGATTACAACTCGATTCTAAAACAAAGTATGACTCTATATGGATGCCTCCGGCGGTGTACCGGGATATGCAATGAATCAAGAGTGACAAGTATGAAGAAATTATGAACGGTGGCTTTGCCACAAATACTATGTCAACTACATGATCATGCTAAGCAATATGACAATGATGAATGTGTCATGATGGACTGGATGGTGGAAAGTTCCATGCCAATATATCTCGGAATGGCTATGGAAATGCCATAATAGGTAGGTATGGTGGCTATTTTGAGGAAGGTATATGGTGGGTGTATGATAGCGGCGAAAGGTGCGCGGTATTAGAGAGGCTAGCAAAGGTGGAAGGGTGAGAGTGCCTATAATCCATGGACTCAACATTAGTCATAAAGAACTCACATACTAATTGCAAAAATCTATTAGTTATCAAAACAATGTACTACGCGCATGCTCCTAGGGGGATAGATTGGTAGGAAAAGACCATCGCTCGTCCCTGACCGCCACTCATAAGGAAGACAATCAATAAACACCTCATGCTCCAAATTCGTTACATAACGGTTCACCATACGTGCATGCTACGGGAATCACAAACTTCAACACAAGTATCTCTCAAATTCACAACTACTCAACTAGCATGACTCTAATATCACCATCTCCATATCTCAAAACAATCATCAAGCATCAAACTTCTCATAGTATTCAACACACTCATAAGAGAATTTTATTATTCTTGAATACCTAGAATATTAGGATTTTAAGCAAATTACCATGCTATTAAGACTCTCAAAATAATATAAGTGAAGCATGAGAGTTCATCTATTTCTATAATACCACCACTGTGCTCTAAAAAGATATAAGTGAAGCACTAGAGCAACCGATAAACTACTCTGAAAGATATAAGTGAAGATCAATGAGTAGTCGAATAATTATGCAACTATGAGAAGACTCTCTAACATTTAATAATTTCAGATCTTGGTATTCTATTCAAACAGAAAGCAAAGAAAAATAAAATGACATCTAAGAATAGCAAACATCATGTGAAGAAGCAAAAACTTAGGATCAACCGATACTAACCGATAATTGTTGAAGAAGAAAGGCGGGATGCCAACCTGGGCATCCCCAAGCTTAGATTCCTGAGACTTCTTGAAATATTATCTTGGGATGCCTTGGGCATCCCCAAGCTTGATCTTTTTTGTCTCCTTAATTCCTCTCATATCACGGTCTCCCTAAATCTCAAAAGCTTCATCCACACAAAACTCAACAAGGACTCATGAGATAAGTTAGCATAAACCATTGCAAAAACCTTATCATACTCTACTGTAGCAAATCACTAAAATTATTATTCAACATTGCATACTCAATGCCTCTGCATATTTAATAGTCCTATCCTCAAATAGAATCATTAAAGAAGCAAACATATGCAAACAATGCAAACATAACAGCAATCTGCCTAAACAGGATAGTCTATAAAGAATGCTGCAACATACATACTTCCCTAGATCCAAAAATTATGAAAGAAAATTCCCACTGTAGTAAATTTATCAAAGCTTAATATGCAAAAGGTTTCAACATTTTATCACATTCTGACTTTTCTAGGGAATTATTGCAACAGCGGTAAACTTTCTGTTTCAAACAGCAACATGTGGACTTCTAAAATAGCCATAGTAAAGGCTATCAATGCCACTTTTATTGAAATAAAAGATGCAAAACATTTTTCTAAATAAAAGCAAGCAAATCCTAAGAAAAAAAATTGACGCTCCAAGCAAAACACATATCATGTGGCGAACAAAAATATAGCTCCAAGTAAAGTTACTGATGAACAAAGACGAAAGAGGGGATGCCCCAAGCTTAGGCTCTTGGCTATCCTTGAATATTACCTTGGGGTGTCTTGGGAATCCCCAAGCTTAGAATCTTACCACTCCTTATTCCATAGTCCATCGAATCTTTACCCAAAACTTGAAAACTTCACAACACAAAACTTAACAGAAAACTCGTAAGCTCCGTTAGTATAAGAAAATAAGTCACCACTTCAAGGTACTGTAATGAACTCATTCTTTATTTATATTGGTGTTAAACCTACTGTATTCCAACTTCTCTATGGTTTATAAACTATTTTACTAGCCATAGATTCGTCAAAATAAGTAAACAACACATGAAAAACAGAATCTGTCAAAAACAGAACAGTCTGTAGTAATCTGGATCAAACGTATACTTCTGGAACTCATAAAATTCTCAAATAAATTTCTGGACATGAGGAATTTATCTATTAATCATCTGCAAAAATAATTAACTAAATATCACTCTCCAAAAAAATGGGAGCAATTCTCGTGAGCGCTAAAGTTTTTGTTTTTTACAGCATGATCAACAAGACTTTCCCCAAGTCTTCCCAAAGGTTCTATTGGCACAAACACTAATTAAAAGCATAAAACCACATCTAAATAGAGGCTAGATGAATTATTTATTACTAAACAGGAACAAAAAGCAAGTAACTAAAATAAAATTGGGTTGCCTCCCAACAAGCGCTATCGTTGTAACATCCCAAAATTCTAAATTTTGGAATGTTATAATAAATAGATAGTTTTGATTGTTGCTTGATTGTGATGAGTGAATTTGAGTGGAATTCGAAACTTTTTGAAAGTTAAATGAGAGGGAATAAAAGGACTTTCCCAAACTTTCACTATTTTGCTTTTATGATCTCCGTGAATTCAAATTATTTTCATACAAACCCTAGAGAGAAGATCACATGACTTCTTCCATTTATTTAAATGAAAAGGATTGTTGAAAATATTTGAATTTCATTTGAAAATATTCCCAATTCAGAAACTTCAAGCAACTCAATGATTTTCATGATAGAAGATAAAATGACTTCTTCAAATTATATGAAATATGAGTTGGGAGTTTAAACTGATCAAATTCAAAGTCCTTTTGGAAATTATTTTCAATTTGGAGTTATTTGGGTTTTATTCAAATTATTTTTCTCCAAAAATAAAATATATGGAAAATAGGGTACCATAATTCCCTACAATACAAAATTGGAGAAAAAATTAATTTGAAACCATTTTGGTGTTTTTAAAATGATTTTATTGATTTTTTATTGCACTAGTAGCACTGCTTGAATTATTCAAATTTTTGTGGATTTTATTTGACGTTAGAAAATGTTCATGTCGTAGAAAATCTTTTTCTGAATTTTTTTACATATAATATGCCTATATAAAATTTTTTATTTTATTTTCGTTATTCAGTTTCCCTTTCTGTTTCTATTTTAAAAAAAGTTGTACGTGCGGCCATAATTATTTGTCGCCCACGTGCGCTGCATAGTGGCATCGGGCGCCCCATCATTTTAGTGTTTATTCTCTCCCACATGGGCCAGGCCCAGCCAGCCTTTTCATTCTTTTAGGACGAATTTTGTTTTAAAAAAAAACTGCAGCCGCAGTGTGTGCGCGCGGCCGGCCGAAGGCCTTTAGGCCCATCCGCCTCTTTTCTTCTCTGTTTCGTATATTTTCGTCTATGTTTAGTCCCACATGCCTAGCCTTTGACTCCTAAACCTTTTTTCCACCTATAAATATAGACCCATAGAGCCTCCAAAAATCATCCGATTAGGGTTAAATCAATATTTTGGTTTGACTAGATTCATTTAAGAAAAATATTTTTCTCCTCTCCGGCGCGACTTCTGGAAGTTGTGTCCTCTCTCCAAAGTTGTCTTTTCTCTGCCTTAAAAAGGTATCTTTCTTTGTTTTTCTTCTTCTTATACTTCCGTAGTTTATTATTTTTAGACTAATATGATAGAGTAATTAGATTATCAATTAGTCTACGTATTTATACTTTAGACCTTAACCGTAGCTATTTTTCTTTCATAAAACAGCTTGGCCCTCATTTTTCAAATAGCCTTAACTTTTCACTCATTTATCCAAATTAGATGAAACCAGCGCCTATAGCTTCGTCTTGTTTTCACCTATCCAGTGAACCTGTCACATCAACTGTTTTGAGATTTTTCATTTTGATGAGCCTCGCTTTGAGGAATTCATGGAATAATCCACTTTCATGGATTTTCAAATTTCAAATTTTTTTTAGATTCATATTCAAACATCTTTTGAACATAACTTGAGTTTCGTAACTCCGATTTAGTTGATTCTTTTTGCAAATCGAAGCTCTTGACCTAAACTTTCTGATAAGGCCAAATTCACATAATTTTGGTACTGTTAGAAATTGTTTTATGCTGCAAGAGTTATTTTCTTGGTTTTGATGTTTTCCGAACTGTCTTCTTCGTTCTTCCCGATCTTCTGAGTGATTGCTTATGTGTGGTTACTATTGCTTGCTCACGATAGATTGAGCGAAGTGTGATGAGTAGATCTATCAAGAGTTTTGAGTGTGAATCATCTTCATCAACAGTACATGCAAGTTCACACTTTGATCATACCCCTTTATCACCCAGTTTTTATGCATTAGTTCCAATCCTCAAACATTGCATGGTTAGGATGTCATTAACATGTGGGTTGGGAAGTAGCTGATGACGTAGAACCTATTGCCCTGTTACATTCAAACCCTTGGGAGTTACTTATACGAATTGCTTATACTGCTATGCTATGCTCGTAGACGTGGTTTGGGTGAGTGAAATCCATGACAAATGTGAGATTGTTAATTAATGGTTCAACTTAAGGTGGCAACTTAAATACACATCTAGGTGGATTAAGGCACCTGGAGTACCCAGTGTTGCCTGTATTTTTGGAAATCCCGGAGTACCCGTGTGATCTTCCTATGGACCGCCACCCAGGCTCAAAGGGATCATTAGACTATTCATGCTAGAAACTTTCGTGTGCAGCCACAAGCTATTATGGGGTCTAGCATAGTTGCGTAAGTTACGTGAAGCTCTTGAAGAGGTGGATCAGCAGGTAGAGGGTCGTAGGTTTGGTATGGTTTGCCCGGAGTAGAGAGTTAATGTTTATGAAAGACTGTGTCTCGGTCATCCGTTTCTCAAACACCAGGTAGTGCGAGAAATCCAACGGAGGCGATCGAGTCTTGTGGGGAAAAGTGCACAAATTCTGCAGAGTGTACAAACTAATCATGATTAGCCGTGTCCCCGGTTATGGACAATCTTGAGTCTCTGGTACTTGGATTATCCTATTGATCTCATCACATTACTTAAATAATTTGTTGGGTTATTGATGTTAATTTGGGATTGAGTTGGAGGAACCTTCTCAATATTTCAACCAACTTTGTAGTTAAATAAAATATATTCCTTTGTAGTAGGGAAAAATTGGCTTTTCGCAAAAACTATAACCATAGAGCTTTTCCACCAGCCAAATATGCATGTAGTGATAGCCTTTATTCATCATTCTCCTATGGTGTGAATTTGCCAGTACATTCAATGTACTGACCTTTGTGTCTGCAACGTCTCATGTTACAGGACTTCTTACGACGAGTAAGTGATACGTTAGGGTTACGATTTCTACACTCAACTTTGCCCTTGGTGTTGATGGGAATCCACAACCTTTGTTACTTCCGCTATTTGGATTGAGGTAATAGTATTTACGTTATTTTATACATGTGATTTACCTCTGTTATAAGTCCTCGAGTATTGTGTGTGTCAGCATACCGATCCAGAGATGACACGTAAGCACAGAGACTTGACCGTCTGAGGTAGGGTCGCTACAAGATGGTATCAGAGCACATGTTGACTGTAGGACGTGACCCTAGAAATTGGCAGGCCCATAGGAAAGAT
Source organism: Triticum aestivum (assembly GCF_018294505.1). Lineage (NCBI taxonomy): Eukaryota > Viridiplantae > Streptophyta > Magnoliopsida > Poales > Poaceae > Triticum > Triticum aestivum. Next base: position 444,812,378 of record NC_057803.1, on the reverse strand, counting down.
TTTTCTCTACAACTTCATTTTCAAAAAGATATTTTCCTCTCTTCTCTTCTGAGCTTATTCAAATATTCCATTTTAGTGAGACTATACCCCTTTCCCTTTTTGACCACACGAAGATTCGCTTGATGAGACCACTTCAAGAAGTACAAGATATCGGACAACTAAGACCACTTTGGAACGAAGAGGATTTTACCATGTATTATAATAATGGAAACTACAACGGGTGAAGACTCCGAACACTAGGAGAATTTGAAGGCCCTGTAGAATTTTCCAGATTTGTATGACCTAGGAAGACACCTCTTATGGAACTTGGCAGACCAAGGAAGCTGTCAATACCCGAGATCAAGGTGTATCGGAGAAAGACCGGAACATGGAGCATGAGAACTCAAAGTTTTGTCTAGAAAAACCCTAAAGACATCAATTATGGAATGAAAGCTCATGGCAGTAACATGGGCATAGACACAGCTAATCATGGTGTTATCACCCGCTTATGCCATTGTCATCGTGAGGAGTTAAACATGCATATGCATGGAAGGATTGGATGGTAGAAGGCTGATGGAGCACCTATCAGCAAGATGAAGTTTAACCATAGCCGGTGTATCACCAAGATCTGGAGTGTGACATCAAGAAGTTTAAGATGGACCTTCAGGAAGCCATATTTTGACAAGGAGCATTTCATGGAGAACTCAGGATCTAGAAGCTGAAAGTAGCCAAGCTGGAGGAGCAAAACTTTGAGATACAGGAGATTCGTCAGGAACTGAAGGACAGTAGGACCATGGTTCATGCCAAGGATGTTGAAACCCAGAAGTTTGGAATGCAACTCCATAACTATTAAAGGACGTCACGAGAGACTTCGCGTCAACAGAGATGATCTGGCAAAAGAACTTGAGAAGGACAAGCACGATCGGAAGAAGCCGTCGAAGACATGAACAAGACTTGAAGAGTTTGGCAATTTTGAAGATATATTGACCTTTAGAAGACCAAACCCCTGTTATACCTACGTTAGATGCGATGTTTGTGAGTTGTCATTTGTTTGATGTTTTTCCCAACAGCCACAAATCTGCCTTTTCAAAACTATTGCTTCTATTGTGTGCATCCCCCTTTGTCTCTCTCATCTCACCCCAAACCCATGGACCCAATAGAGGATGAATGGAGATGAACTCATGTTTCCCTAGACCGATAAGTCAATTGGAGACAGACCAATGGATTCAGAACATGGAGGATCACATGAAGAATAACCCTATAGTCAGAAAGGATATGACCCAACATGTTCTTCAGTGCTTTGAAAGAGGTGCTGCTACTTGGTGGAGGATGTACCAAACCATCAATGGATGGCAAGGAGTAATCACTTGGAAAGAATTTAAGTTGACTTTGCCAAAGTTTCGGTTTGTGTCCCAGAAGTTGAAGCCTTATGGAAAGCATATGAAGAAACCTTGTGCATGCAAGATTTGTGGAGAAATAGGACACACCCATAAAGAACACAAGGATGAATGCCCTAATTGTGAAGGAAGTCACCCAGTTGAAGAATGCCCAACTAGGCAGATTACTTGTTTCTTGTGTGAAGGGACTACCCACTATCCTACTCAGTGTCACATTTACCCCATGGTACGAAGAACCGTACAACATAAGAAAGAAGTAAAGAAAGGAGCCCTTATGGAAATTTTAGAAGAACCCGTGATGAAGGAAGATGTGGAGGACACACCTAAAGAGGACCCGAGTAAACCCTGCACTAAGTCTTGCTATTCATGTGGAGAAGAAGGACACATCTCCCAGAATTGTATGAATGGGGATCTAGTAAAATTCCCGACGGAGGAAGTAGAGTATGACCCACGAGAAATAGAATCCATGATTGGAACGGAAAAGTCCAGGAAGAGAAGTAGATTGGATACCAGGAAGGACCTGAGTCATATCACCTATTACAGGTGCAAGGAGTCAGGGCACTACCTCAGCAGTTGCCCAAAAAGGAAACCTCGAGACTTGTCAGAAGTAATATGTTTTCGTTGTAATAGAGCAGGGCACTTTGCCAGAGGATGCCCCAAGGAGAAGGAGACTTGTGCTAGATAGTGAGTTTGCAACAAAGGAAATGGAGTAGTAGAAGTGAGAACATTTTCTTTTATATTGAGGTGTTGAGTTGAGGCATGTAATGGAAAGCGGGAGATTGTAATACTTTGAGAATTGAGAAAGTTAGCATCGTTGGTACTGATATGGATTTTATGAGTTGTTACTCTATGAAGAAGGATTTTGACCATTTGTGAGGATATGAGAAATATGGTCTATGGAAGATTTGTGCATTTTAAGGGTGGTAGTACCCTATAAGAACCCTTGACCCCTGGAAAAGATAAGGATACTCCACTGAGTGGATTTCGGACAAAATGAATACGAGTTTTGTCTCGATATGTGTGATACCCCAAGAGTATGTGGGATGAAGTTGGAGACCGTCAGTTGTTTGGACCAAATGTGATCAAGGAGTCAGAAGAGAATGTTAAGTTGATTCGAGATAGACTGAAGGTAGCTCAGTCCAGGAAGAAGAGTTATGCAGACTCAAAAACTCAAGGAGGTAGTCTATGAGATTGGAGACAGAGCATGTCTTCGTGTCCCCTCTGCGAGGAGTTAAACAATTTGGAGTTAAGGGAAAGTTAGCCCCGAGATTTGTAGGACCATACCGAGTTTTGGAGCGTATGGGAGAAGTGGCCAACAAGTTGGAGTCACCCGAAGGACTGTCAGGAGTTCATGATGTGTTTCACGTTTCCCAGTTGAAGAAGTGCCATGCAGAGATGGCCAATATTCCCCTGTAAGGACGCTTGACCCTGGAAAGGATAATGATGTTCCACGAAGTGGAGTATGGACTCCATAAGTATAAGTTTATATCTCGGTATGTGGGATAACCCACGAGGATGAAGAGATGAATTACTATTGGATATAAAGGAGGTATGATGTTGGTATTATGGAACGATTATAACTCCATGATGAGTTTGAGTAATCACGTCTTAGTCTTGTACAAATAGAAGGAAGGGAGACAATACAATTGGATGGATTTTAAGTATGCTAGGAAGTTGGAAGTTGGATGTTGGAATAACGATAAGTTGCCCAGAGGATAAGTTCAAGGTTTACAAGTGATGAGATGGTCATAACCCACAGGTCCCAGGACCTGCCAAGAAGCAAGCACATTCTTGCTGAAGGAAAAACCCTGAAAGCAGTTATGATTTTATCGATAGACGATCTTATAGGAGTTACGCAAAACCTGAGGGTTGTGAAGGAACGATAGATGTTTGTTTGGCTTGCAGAATTAATGGACTTAACCGAACTTGGTTCGTTGACAAGAGAAATTCTGCAATGCTTGTGAGGATGACCGAGTGTTAGAATGCAAGATTCACTAAACCGTATACATGGTAATGATTTGGGTGCGGGACGGATTGATCACCATACGGACTTACTCTTATTATTTGCCTTGCTATATGGGATGGTAAATCTGTGAGACTTACCTATAGTAGAGAGACGACGATCAAACCTTGTTTAAACCCTAGAATGGTATAAGAATTTTCCCTTGTACACGACAGCTTTTGCCAACCGTAGGTTATATGGTGAGGATCAACCTAGACCCATTTCCTGCAGGAGAAACCATAAATTTTTGACCACCATGAGATATCGATAGTTGATTAGTATTGGTGCCAGACCCGTTAGCTAAGAAGACCGAGTCTTGGAATAACCTTACCAGGATGAAAGTATAGAAAAATTGAGGAAAAGGTTATGCCGCTGCCGGAAGAGCCAGAGAAGGAATTATCCTTACGATCTGAGAAGATCGGCCCTGTCAAGAATAAGGATGGAGTATATGAGTTTTGATGGAACCATAACCATGCTTCTAAGGGTGGTAGCACCCCAGACCCCCTCCTGCGACAATTGATGAATTTTGAGGAGACCCCCAAATCCTAACCTTTTTCTTGCTAGCCTCTCCGAATCTCGAGGACGAGATTCATTTTAAGGGTGGTAGGTTTGTAACATCCCAAAATTCTAAATTTTGGAATGTTATAATAAATAGATAGTTTTGATTGTTGCTTGATTGTGATGAGTGAATTTGAGTGGAATTCGAAACTTTTTGAAAGTTAAATGAGAGGGAATAAAAGGACTTTCCCAAACTTTCACTATTTTGCTTTTATGATCTCCGTGAATTCAAATTCTTTTCATACAAAACCCTAGAGAGAAGATGGCATGACTTCTTCCATTTATTTAAATGAAAAGGATTGTTGAAAATATTTGAATTTCATTTGAAAATATTCCCAATTCAGAAACTTCAAGCAACTCAATGATTTTCATGAGAGAAGATAAAATGACTTCTTCAAATTATATGAAATATGAGTTGGGAGTTTAAAAGGATCAAATTCAAAGTCCTTTTAGAAATTATTTTCAATTTGGAGTTATTTTGGTTTTATTCAAATTATTTTTCTCCAAAAATAAAATATATGGAAAATAGGGTAACATGATTCCCTACAATACAAAATTGGAGAAAAAATGAATTTGAAATCATTTTGGTGTTTTTAAAATGATTTTATTGAGTTTTTATTGCACCAGTAGCACTGTTTGATTTATTCAAATTTTTTTGGATTTCATTTGATGTTAGAAAATGTTCATTTCATAGAAAATCTTTTTCTGAAAATTTATATATATAATATGCCTATATAAATTTTTTATTTTATTTTCGTTATTCAGTTTCCCTTTCTGTTTCTATTTAAAAAAACTATACGTGCGGCCATAATTATTTGTCGCCCACGTGCGCTGCATAGTGGCATCGGGTGCCCCATCATTTTAGTGTTTATTCTATCCTACATGGGCCAGGCCCAGCCAGCCTTTTCATTTTTTAGGCCGAATTTTGTTTAAAAAAAAACTGCAGCCGCAGCGTGCGCGCGCGGCCGGCCGAAGGCCTTTAGGCCCATCCGCCTCTTTTCTTCTCTGTTTCGTATATTTTCGTCTACGTTTAGTCCCACATTGCCTAGCCTGTGACTCCTAAACCTTTTTTCCACCTATAAATATAGACCCATAGAGGCTCCAAAAATTATCCGATTCGGGTTAAATCAATATTTTGGTTTGACTAGATTCATTTAAGAAAAATATTTTTCTCCTCTCCGGCGCGACTTTTGGAAGTTGTCTCCTCTCTCCAAAGTTGTCTTTTCTCTGCCTTAAAAATGTATCTTTCTTTGTTTTTCTTCTTCTTATACTTCCGTAGTTTATTATTTTTAGACTAATATGATAGAATAATTAGATTATCAATTAGTCTACGTATTTATACTTTAGACCTTAACCGTAGTTATTTTTTCTTTCGTAAAACAGCTTGGTCATGATTTTTCAAATAGCCATAACTTTTCACTCGTTTATCCAAATTAGATGAAACCAGCGCCTATAGCTTCGTCTTGTTTTCACCTATCCAGTGAACCTGTCACATCAACTGTTTGAAATTTTCAAATTTCGAAATTTGTTTAGATTCATATTCAAACATCTTTTGAACATAACTTGAGTTTCGTAACTCCGATTTAGTTGATTCTTTTTGCAAATCGAAGCTCTTGACCTAAACTTTCTGATAAGGCCAAATTCACATAATTTTGGTACTATTAGACATTGTTTTATGTTGCAAGAGTTATTTGCTTGGTTTTGATGTTTTCCGAACTGTCTTCTTCGTTCTTCCCGATCTTTTGAGTGATTGCTTATATGTGGTTACTATTGCTTGCTCATGATAGATTGAACGGAGTGTGAGGAGTAGAACTATCAAGAGTTTTGAGTGCGAATCATCTTCATCAACAGTACATGCAAGTTCACACTTTGATCATACCCCTTTATCACCCAGTTTTTATGCATTAGTTCCAATCCTCAAACATTGCATGGTTAGGATGTCATTAACATGTGGGTTGGGAAGTAGCTGATGAGGTAGAACCTATTACCCTGTTACATTCAAACCCTTGGGAGTTACTTATACGAATTGCTTATACTGCTATGCTATGTTCGTAGACGTGGTTTGGGTGAGTCAAATCCATGACAGATGTGATATTGTTAATTAATGGTTCAACTTAAGGTGGCAACTTAAATACACATTTGGGTGGATTGAGGCACCTAGAGTGCCCAGTGTTGCCTGTATTTTTGGAAATCCCGGAGTACCCGTGTGATCTTCCTATGGACCGCCACCCAGGCTCAAAGGGATCATAAGACTATTCATGCTAGAAACTTCCGTGTGAAGCCACAAGCTATTATGGGCTCTAGCATAGTTGAGTAAGTTATGTGAAGCTCTTGAAGAGGTGGATTAGCAGGTAGAGGGTCGTAGCTTTGGTATGGTCTGCCCGGAGTAGAGAGTTGATGTTTCTGAAAGACTGTGTCTCGGTCATCCGTTTCTCAAACACCATGTAGTGCGAGAAATCCAACGGAGGCGATCGAGTCTTGTGAGAAAAAGTGCGCAAACCTCTGCAGAGTGTACAAACTAATCATGATTAGCCACATCCCCGGTTATGGACAATCTTGAGTCTCTGGTACTTGGATTATCCTATTGATCTCATCACGTTACTTAAATAATTTGTTGGGTTATTGATGTTAATTTGGGATTGAGTTGGAGGAACCTTCTCAATATTTCAACCAACTTTGTAGTTAAATAAAATATATTCCTTTGTAGTAGGGAAAAATTGGCTTTTCGCAAAAACTATAACCATAGAGCTTTTCCACCAACCAAATATGCATGTAGTGATAGCCTTTATTCATCATTCTCCTATGGTGTGAATTTGCCAGTACATTCAATGTACCGACCTTTGTGGCTGCAACGTCTCATGTTTCAGGACTTCTTACGACGAGTAAGTGATACGTTAGGGTTACGATTTCTACACTCAACTTTGTTGTTGGTGTTGATGCGAATCCACAACCTTTGTTACTTCCGCTATTTGGATTGAGGTAATAGTTTTTACGTTATTTTATACATGTGATTTACCTCTGTTATAAATCCTCAAGTACTGTGTGTGTGTGTCAACATACCGATCCAGGGATGACACGTAAGCACAGAGACTTGACCGTCTAAGGTCGAGTCGCTACAATCGTTTAATGCCCCTAGCTAGGAACGATGATTTCAATGATGCTCACATAAAAGATAAGAATTGAAACATAACAAGAGCATCTTGAAGAATATGACTAGCACATTTAAGCCTAACCCACTTCCTATGCATAGGGATTTTGTGAGCAAACAATTTATGGGAACAAGAATCAACTTGCATAGGAAGGTAAAACAAGCATAACTTCAAAACTTTAAGCACGTAGAGAGGAAACTTGATATTATTGCAATTCCTACAAGCATATATTCCTCCCTCATAATAATTTTCAGTAGCATCATGAATGAATTCAACAATATAACCAGCACCTAAAGCATTCTTTTCATGATCTACAAGCATAGAAATTTTACTGCTCTCCACATAAGCAAAATTCTTCTCATGCGGGATAGTGGGAGTATCATAAGAGACTTGGATACTATAAATTGTTTCCACATTAAAAGAGTAATGTTCAGAAAAGGGGTAACCATAATCATGACAAGTTTTATAAATATAATCCTCACTACTTTTTATAGCATATGTATCATCACAATAATTATCATAAGTAGGAGGCATGTTATTATCATTATGAATTTGCATATCAAAACTTGGGAGACTAAAAATATCATCTTCGTTAAGCATAGCATCCCCAAGCTTGGGACAAACATTAATTGCAGCAAATATATTCTCAAAAACATCATGTTCATCAAACATAGCATCCCCAAGCTTGGGCCTTTTCATATCATAAGCATAATCACTCTCATCATTAATAGTATAGATAGCACCAATAGTATAGCAATTATCATATTCTTCAAAGCAAGTGCCAAAAATATTTTCATGATCATAAGAAGTATCATTATCTTCCACAACCACAACTATGTTTTCATGAGGCACAATAGTAATAGGAGCTGCATTATCTAGGAGAGATATCTTTTTACCTCTCTTCCTTTTTCTTTTCTTCTTCTTCAACACATCATGTGTGGGTTCAATCCTCTTTTTGGAGCTTCTTATTAATGAGATTGGTTGATTAGGAGGCTCCTCCTCGTTACCTGATTCATCATAAGAAATAATAGGAGGATATTGGGAAGTCTCTTCCCTTTCATTAGTATTCTCTTCATCTTCTATTTGTTTTCTTTTCTTTATGTAATTGGCAATATAAGGATTTTCAATGCAATTCACTGCACAATACATATAAATATTTTCTAGATCAAAATCAAGAACTCTATCAAGATTAAACTTTGGAATACCTTCAGTTATATGTTTCATTTCTTCATAACCCAAAAGAAGGCTAAGCTCTTTATGATGCTCAAGGGTAATCAAATTATCACAAATAGCATTGGATCTTTAAATAACCATGTTCATTGCAAAGTTCACAAGGGCACGAAAAAAATTGAATCTTTCAGCACATTCATCTAGGCTTTCTTGCAACGATTTGGTTTCTAAGTACTTATGCCTCTTGCAATATCTATCATCCCTATTTGGTGTGTACATGCAAACCCAGTCTACTCCACAAAAATTGACATGTTTATAGGAGGCATTTTCATCATAACTAGTGCAATCATCATTAGCATCATGGATATTCAAAGAATTCATACTAACAACATTGCAATCATGCTCATCATTCAAATATTTAGTGCCAAACATTTTATAGATTTCTTCTTCTAGCACTTGAGCACAATTATCCTTTCCATCATACTTACGAAAGATATTAAAAAGGTGAAGCGTATGAGACAAACTCAATTCCATTTTTTTATAGTTTTCTTTTATAAACTAGACTAGTGATAAAACAAGAAACTAAAAGACTCGATTGCAAGATCTAAAGATATACCTTCAAGCGCTAACCTCCCCGACAACGCGCCAGAAAAGAGCTTGATGTCTACTACAGAACCTTCTTCTTGTAGACGTTGTTGGGCCTCCAAGTGCAGAGGTTTGTAGGACAGTAGCAAATTTCCCTCAAGTGGATGACCTAAGGTTTATCAATCCGTAGGAGGCGTAGGATGAAGATGGTCTCTCTCAAGCAACCCTGCAACCAAATAACAAAGAGTCTCTTGTGTCCCCAACACACCCAATACAATGGTAAATTGTATAGGTGCACTAGTTCGGCGAAGAGATGGTGATACAAGTGCAATATGGATAGTAGATAAAGGTATTTGTAATCTGAAATTATAAAAACAGCAAGGTAACAAGTGATAAAAGTGAGCGTAAACGGTATTGCAATGTGTTGAAACAAGGCCTAGGGTTCATACTTTCGCCACTGTAAGTTCCCTCAACAATACTAACATAATTGGATCACATAACTATCCCTCAAAATGCAACAAAGAGTCACTCCAAAGTCACTAATAGCGGAGAACAAACGAAGAGATTATGGTAGGGTACGAAACCACCTCAAAGTTATTCTTTCCAATCAATCCATTGGGCTATTCCTATAAGTGTCACAAACAACCCTAGAGTTCGTACTAGAATAACACCTTAAGATACAAATCAACCAAAACCCTAATGTCACCTAGATACTCCAATGTCACCTCAAGTATCCGTGGGCATGATTATACGATATGCATCACACAATCTCAGATTCATCTATTCAACCAACACAAAGGACCTCAAAGAGTGCCCCAAAGTTCTACCAGAGAATCACGAAGAAAACGTGTGCCAACCCCTATGCATAGGTTCCCAATGTCACGAAACCCGCAAGTTGGTCACCTTAACATACATCAAGTGGCACGTGGTATCCCATTGTCACCACACATATCCACGGCAAGACATACATCAAGTGTTCTCAAGTCTTTAAAGACTCAATCCGATAAGATTACTTCAAAGGGGAAACTCAATTCATTACAAGAGAGAAGAGGGGGAGGAGAAACATAAGATCCAACTATAATAGCAAAGCTCGCAATACATCAAGACCATGCCAAATCAAGAACACGAGAGAGATGTTGGGGAACGTAGCAGAATTTTAAAATTTTCTACGCATCACCAAGATCAATCTATGGAGTCATCTAGCAACGAGGGAGAGAGGAGTGCATCTACATACCCTTGTAGCTCACATGCGAAAGCGTTCAAGAGAACGGGGTTGATGGAGTCGTACTCGACGTGATCCAAATCACCGATGACCTAGTGCCGAACGGACGGCACCTCCGCGTTCAACACACGTACGGTTGGGAAGACGTCTCCTCCTTCTTGATCCAGCAAGGGGGAAGGAGAGGTTGATGAAGATCCAGCAGCACGACGGCGTGGTGGTGGATGTAGCAGGATCCTGGCAGGGCTTCGCCAAGCGCAAGCGGGGAGGAGAGGTGTTACAGAGGGAGAGGGAGGCGCCAAGAGCAAGGGGTGCGGCTGCCCTCCCTCCCCCCTCTTTATATAGGGGCCTTTGGGGGAAGGGGGCGCTGGCCCTAGGAGATGGATCCCCAAGGGGGCGGCGGCCAAGGGGTGGCTTCCCCCCCCCCCAAGCCAGGTGGGGGGCGCCCCCACCCCTAGGGTTTCCCAACCCTAGGCGCAGGGGAGGCCCAAGGGGGGGCGCACCAGCCCACTAGGGGCTGGTTTCCCTCCCAATTCAGCCCATGGGGCCCTACGGGATAGGTGGCCCCACCCGGTGGACCCCCGGGACCCTTCCAATGGTCCCAATACAATACCGGCGACCCCCGAAACCTTCCCGATGGCTGAAACTGGACTTCCTATATATAAATCTTTACCTTCGGACCATTCCGGAACTCCTCGTGACGTCCGGGATCACATCCGGGACTCCGAAAACTTTCGGGTTACTGCATACTAATATCTCTACAACCCTAGCATCACCGAACCTTAAGTGTGTAGACCCTATGGGTTCGGGAGACATGCAGACATGACCGAGACGCCTCTCCGGTCAATAACCAACTGCGGGATCTGGATACCCATGTTGGCTCCCACATGCTCCACGATGATCTCATCGGATGAACCACGATGTCGAGGATTCAATCAATCCATATACAATTCCCTTTGTCAATCGGTACGTTACTTGCTCGAGACTCGATCGTTGGTATCCCAATACCTCGTTCAATCTCATTACCGACAAGTCACTTTACTCGTGCCGTAATGCATGATCCCGTGATCAACCACTTGGTCACATTGAGCTCATTATGATGATGCATTACCGAGTGGGCCCAGAGATACCTCTCCGTCATACGGAGTGACAAATCCCAGTCTCGATTCGTGCCAACCCAACAAACACTTTTGGAGATACCTGTAGTGTACCTTTATAGTCACCCAGTTACGTTGTGACGTTTGGCACACCCAAGGCACTCCTACGGTATCCGGGAGTTGCACAATCTCATGGTCTAAGGAAATGATACTTGACATTCGGAAAAGCTACAGCAAACGAACTACACGATCTTTGAGCTATGCTTAGGATTGGGTCTTGTCCATCACAACATTCTCCTAATGATGTGATCCCGTTATCAATGACATCCAATGTCCATAGTCAGGAAACCATGACTATCTTTTGATCAACGAGCTAGTCAACTAGAGGCTCACTAGGGGCGTGTTGTGGTCTATGTATTCACACATGTATTACGATTTCCGGATAACACAATTATAGCATGAACAATAGACAATTATCATGAACAAAGAAATATAATAATAACCATTTTATTATTGCCTCTAGGGCATATTTCCAACAGTCTCCCACTTGCACTAGAGTCAATAGTCTAGTTACATTGTGATGAATCGAACACCCATGCAGTTCTGGTGTTGATCATGTTTTGCTCTAGGGAGAGGTTTAGTCAACGGATCTGCCACATTCAGGTCCGTATGTACTTTACAAATTCTATGTCTCCATTTTGAACACTTTCGCGAATGGAGTTGAAGCGACGCTTGATATGCCTGGTCTTCCTGTGAAACCTGGGCTCCTTGGCAAGGGCAATAGCTCTAGTGTTGTCACAGAAGATAGTCATCGGGCCCGACGCATTGGGTATGACTCCTAGGTCGGTAATGAACTCCTTCACCGAGACTGCTTCTTGTGCTGCCTCCGAGGCTGCCATGTACTCGGCTTCACATGTAGATCCCGCCACAACGCTTTTCTTGCAACTGCACCAACTTACTGCCCCACCATTCAAAATATACACGTATCCAGTTTGTAACTTAGAGTCATCCAGATCTGTGTCGAAGCTAGCATCGACGTAACCCTTTACGACAAGCTCTTCATCACCTCCATAAATGAGAAACATATCCTTAGTCCTTTTCAGGTATTTCAGGATATTCTTGACCGCTGTCCAGGGTTCCATGCCGGGATTACTTTGGTACCTTCCTACCAAACTTACGGCAAGGTTTACATCAGGTGTGGTACACATCATAGCATACATGATAGACCCTATGGCCGAGGCATAGGGGACGACACTCATCTTTTCTCTATCTTCTGCCGTGGTCGGGCATTGAGCCGTGCTCAATCTTGTACCTTGCAATACAGGCAAGAACCCCTTCTTTGACTGATCCATTTTGAACTTCTTCAATATCTTGTCAAGGTACATACTTGGTGAAAGACCAATGAGGCGTCTCGATCTATCTCTATAGATCTTGATGCCTAATATATAAGCAACTTCTCCAAGGTCCTTCATTGAAAAACACTTGTTCAAGTAGGCCTTTATGCTTTCCAAGAATTCTATATCATTTCCCATCAACAGTATGTCATCCACATACAATATGAGAAATGCTACAGAGCTCCCACTCACTTTCTTGTAAATGCAGGCTTCTCCATAAGTCTGCGTAAACCCAAACGCTTTGATCATCTCATCAAAACGAATGTTCCAACTCCGAGATGCTTGCATCAGCCCATAAATCGAGCGTTGGAGCTCGCACATCTTGTCAGCATTCTTAGGATCGACAAAACCTTCCGGCTGCATCATATACAATTCTTCCTTAAGGAAACCATTAAGGAATGCCGTTTTGACATCCATTTGCCATATCTCATAGTCATAGAATGCGGCAATTGCTAACATGATTCGGACGGACTTCAGCTTCGCTATGGTGAGAAAGTCTCATCGTAGTCAACCCCTTGAACTTGTCGATAACCCTTAGCGACAAGCCGAGCTTTTTAGATGGTTACGTTACCATCCGCGTCTGTCTTCTTCTTAAAGATCCATTTATTTTCTATGGCTCGCCGATCATCGAGCAAGTCAATCAAAGTCCATACTTCGTTTTCATACATGGATCCTATCTCGGATTTCATGGCTTCCAGCCATTTGCCGGAATCCGGGCCCGCCATCGCTTCTTCATAGTTCAAAGGTTCACCGTTGTCTAACAACATGATTTCCAAGACAGGGTTGCCGTACCACTCTGGTGCGGAACATGTCCTTGTGGACCTACGAAGTTCAGTAGCAACTTGATCTGAAGTTTCATGATCATCATCATTAACTTCCTCTCTAGTCGGTGCAGGCACCTCAGGAACATTTTCTTGAGCTGCGCTACTTACCGGTTAAAGAGGTAATACTTCATCAAGTTCTACTTTCCTCCCACTTATTTCTTTCAAGAGAAACTCTTTCTTTAGAAAGGACCCATTCGTGGCAACAAAGATCTTGCCTTCGGATCTGAGGTAGAAGGTATACCCAATAGTTTCTTTAGGGTATCCTATGAAGACGCATTTTTCCGATTTGGGTTCGAGCTTTTCAGGTTGAAATTTCTTGACATAAGCATCGCATCCCCAAACTTTTAGAAACGATAGCTTGGGTTTCTTCCCAAACCATAATTCATACGGTGTCGTCTCAATGGATTTCGATGGAGCCCTATTTAAAGTGAATGCGGCAGTCTCTAAAGCATAGCCCCAAAATGACAATGGTAAATCGGTAAGAGACATCATAGATCGCACCATATCCGATAGAGTGCGATTACGACGTTCGGACACACCATTACGCTGAGGTGTTCCAGGCGGCGTGAGTTGTGAAACTATTCCACATTTTCTTAAGTGTGTGCCAAATTCGTGACTCAAGTATTCTCCCCCACGATCTGATCGCAAGAACTTGATTTTCCTGTCACGTTGATTCTCAACCTCACTCTGAAATTCCTTGAACTTTTCAAAGGTCTCAGACTTGTGTTTCATTAAGTAGACATACCCATATCTACTCAAGTCATCAGTGAGGGTGAGAACATAACGATAGCCACCGCGAGCCTCAACACTCATTGGACCGCACACATCAGTATGTATGATTTCCAATAAGTTGGTTGCTCGCTCCATTGTTCCTGAGAATGGAGTCTTGGTCATTTTACCCATGAGGCATGGTTCACACGTGTCAAATGATTCGTAATCAAGACACTCCAAAAGCCCATCTGCATGGAGCTTCTTCATGCGTTTGACACCTATGTGACCAAGGCGGCAGTGCCACAAGTATGTGGGACTATCATTATCAACCTTACATCTTTTGGTATTCACACTATGAATATGTGTAGCATTACGCTCGAGATTCATTAAGAATAAACCATTCACCATCGGAGCATGACCATAAAACATATCTCTCATATAAATAGAACAATCATTATTCTCGGATTTAAATGAGTAGCCATCTCGAATTAAACGAGATCCTGATACAATGTTCATGCTCAAAGCTGGCACTAAATAACAATTATTAAGGTTTAAAACTAATCCCGTAGGTAAATGTAGAGGTAGCGTGCCGACGGCGATCACATCGACCTTGGAACCATTCCCGATGCGCATCGTCACCTCGTCCTTCGCCAGTCTCCGCTTATTCCGCAGCTCCTGCTTTGAGTTACAAATGTGAGCAACCGCACCGGTATCAAATACCCAGGAGCTACTACGAGTACTGGTAAGGTACACATCAATTACATGTATATCACATATACCTTTGGTGTTGCCAGCCTTCTTGTCCGCTAAGTATTTGGGGCAGTTCCGCTTCCAGTGACCACTTCCCTTGCAATAAAAACACTCAGTCTCGGGCTTGGGTCCATTCTTTGGCTTCTTCCCAACAGCTTGCTTACCGGGCGCGGCAACTCCCTTGCCGTCCTTCTTGAAGTTCTTCTTACCCTTGCCTTTCTTGAACTTAGTGGTTTTATTCACCATCAACACTTGATGTTCCTTTTTGATTTCCACCTCTGTTGATTTCAGCATTGAATATACCTCAGGAATGGTCTTTTCCATCCCCTGCATATTGAAGTTCATCACAAAGCTCTTGTAGCTCGGTGGAAGCGACTGAAGGATTCTGTCAATGACCGCGTCATCCGGGAGATTAACTCCCAGCTGAGTCAAGCGGTTATGCAACCCAGACATTTTGAGTATGTGCTCGCTGACAGAACTATTTTCCTCCATCTTACAACTGAAGAACTTGTGGGAGACTTCATATCTCTCGACCCGGGCATGATCTTGGAAAACCATTTTCAGCTCTTCGAACATCTCATATGCTCCATGTCTCTCAAAACACTTTTGGAGCCCCGGTTCTAAGCTGTAAAGCATGCTGCACTGAACGAGGGAGTAATCATCAGCACGTGACTGCCAAGCGTTCATAACATCTTGGTTCTTGGGACAGGTGCGTTACCTAGCGGTGTTTCTAGGACATAATCTTTCTTGGCTGCTATGAGGATGATCCTCAGGTTCCGGACCCAGTCCGTATAGTTGCTGCCATCATCTTTCAGCTTGGTTTTCTCTAGGAACGCGTTGAAACTGAGGACAACGTGGGACATTTGATCTACAAGACATATTGTAAAGATTTTAGACTAAGTTCATGATAATTAAGTTCATCTAATCAAATTACTCAATGAACTCCCACTCAGATAGACATCCCTCCAGTCATCTAAGTGAAACATGATCCGAGTTAACTAGGCCATGTCCGATCATCACGTGAGACGGACTAGCCAACATCGGTGAACATCTACATGTTGATCGTATCTTCTATACGACTCATGCTCGACCTTTCGGTCTTCCGTGTTCCAAGGCCATGTCTGTACATGCTAGGCTCGTCAAGTCAACCTAAGTGTATTGCGTGTGTAAATCTGGCTTACACCCATTGTATTCGAACGTTAGAATCTATCACACCCGATCATCACATGGTGCTTCAAAACAACGAACCTTCGCAACGGTGCATAGTTAGGGGGAACACTTTCTTGAAATTATTATGAGGGATCATCTTATTTAAGCTACCGTCGTTCTAAGCAAATAAGATGTAGAACATGATAAACATCACATGCAATCAAACAGTGACATGATATGGCCAATATCATTTGCTCCTTTTGATCTCCATCTTCGGGGCTCCATGATCATCGTTGTCACCGGCATGACACCATGATCTCCATCATCATGATCTCCATCATCGTGTCTTCTTGAAGTTGTCTCGTCATCTATTACTTCTACTACTATGGATAACGGTTTAGCAATAAAGTAAAGTAATTACATGACGTTATATGTTGACACGCAGGTCACAAATAAATTAAGACAACTCCTATGGCTCCTGCCGGTTGTCATACTCATCGACATGCAAGTCGTGATTCCTATTACAAGAACATGATCATCTCATACATCACATATATCATTCATCACATCCTTTGGCCATATCACATCACAAAACACTTGCTGCAAAAACAAGTTAGACGTCCTCTAATTGTTGTTGCAGGTTTTTACGTGGCTGCTATAGGATTCTAGCAAGAACGTTTCTTACCTACGCCAAAACCACAACGTGAATTGCCAATTTCTATTTACCCTTCATAAGGACCATATTCATTGAATCCGATCCGACTAAAGTGGGAGAGACAGACACCTGCCAGCCACCTTATGCAACTAGTGCATGTCAGTCGGTGGAACCAGTCTCACGTAAGCGTACGTGTAAGGTCGGTCCAGGCGGCTTCATCCCACAATGCCGCCGAATCAAGATAAGACTAGTAACGGCAAGATAATTGACAATATCGACGCCCACAACTACTTTGTGTTCTACTCGTGCATAGAAACTACGCATAGACCTAGCTCATGATGCCACTGTTGGGGAACGTAGCAGAATTTTAAAATTTTCTACGCATCACCAAGATCAATCTATGGAGTCATCTAGCAACGAGGGAGAGAGAAGTGCATCTACATACCCTTGTAGATCACGTGCGGAAGCGTTCAAGAGAACGGGGTTGATGGAGTCGTACTCGACGTGATCCAAATCACTGATGACCTAGTGCCAAATGGACGACACGTCCGCGTTCAACACACGTACGGTTGGGAAGACGTCTCCTCTATCGGCGTTCTGGGAACGGGGGTCCCCAGACTTGCCTGCCTGCGGCCCACGGCGTGGCTCAAAAGGGGGCCCAGCACGGCCCATCTTCATCAACACAGACCCAAGACCCTCGCGAGGGGCCAAGCCTCGCGGGGCGGACGACACGGAGCTTCCTCAGGCACGGCCTCATCAGGCTGGCTCGCGAGGAGGCGGAGAGATCAAGGCGGGGTACCTCACGAGGTGCCCGTGACGCAAGCCATGATGACCAAAGGCGCTAGGCGGGCGCCAGCCACGCAGTGTCCTCCTTTCCTCTTTGGTGCAAAGGGAGCAAGCGCAGGCGAGAGCATCAAACAAAGGCACCCGTTTCGGTGCAACGAGACCAAGACCAGTCCAACGGCAGGGAGGAAGTCATTGTGGAGCCCAAGCCAGCGTCACCACCAGAGCCTTTGGCAGGCGAGGACCAACTTTAGTCAGGATAAGTGTACCAGATGTTCCCCTTCAAAATGGCCAATTGTTGGCACCCTTCCCGCTCAATATTTGGGAAGAGGCCCAGGGCCTTTGCCTATAAATAGCACTAGCCACCCACGAAGATCGGAGATGGGAGATCGGATCGAAATCAGAGAGAGAATCGAGAAGAGAGAGATAGAGAGAAGGGTGACTGAACTCCTCCTAGTAGTTCATCCCCCCAGCCAAGAACAGACCCTCGCGAGGCTGTTCTTCCTTGTATTGCTCATCATCATCAGCCCAAGAGGCAATCCACCACACCACACACTGGAGTAGGGTATTACACCACAACGGTGGCCCGAACCAGTATAAACCCTGTGTCTCTTGTGCTGTTCTTTCCATAGCTTAGATCTTAGCAAGGCGGAGGGGTGCAGGTAGGTAAAAGGCGAAATCTTCGTGCGCACCCCAGTGTTCGAACCTCAAGGGTCTGCCGGAACCCGAAATCCGACATTTGGTGCGCCAGGTAGGGGTGCGCCGGAATCCACCTTCTACCGCTTCGTGTCCCGTTGCGTCGTCATCACCATGTCCGGCGACCAGGCGGGCAACCCAGATCCATGGGTGGCGTGGCCCGCCCACGCAGAGCCGCTCGCCTCGGGCGACCCCGTGCCCCAGGCAGCTCGCGGTCCGCAGGGTGCTGCGGGCCGCGGGCGACGTAGACAGGCTTCGACAGCTCTCACACCGCGGCAGGCGCGGCCGGCAGCAAGGGCCTCCAATCACGCCACGACCACGACACCGTACACCCGCCGGGAGCATGCGAACTCGAGGGCCGCGCTCACGGTGGCCCGAGAGCTGCTGCAGTGCAGGCTGCTGGAGGGCGGCCCCGACGTGCTGCTGGAGCGGGTGGCAGAGCTCCTGGGCTTCGCCGCCTCGGGGGCTCACCCCTTCTGCACCCAGCTCCCATCTCAAGCCCAGGGCGGCCTGCGCGGGGGCTCCACGTGCGCCCGCGGGCTCCAAGGCCACCCCAACACCGGCGAAGCTGTTGGCACCGGACCGGCGGTGGCGCTGCCCCCGCTCCCGGTCCGCGAAGAAGAAGGACTCAACGCGACTCGCGGCCCCAGTGGACAGCCGCGCTACCACCCCACAGTGGGCGCGTCAAGCAGGACTGCGTGGCATGCGGAGCACTATGGCGTGGCCTTCGGGATGACGGCGCCAGAAGAATACGTGCCCCTCATAATGGACCAAGGACACCCTCACAAGGGCGATCAAGGCTCGCTCCTCAGCCCAAGCTGGGGGGACGAGGCGCTAGAAGCTGAGCCCTTCCAGGAGCCCCGGGACGGTCCCATTGGCCACGCTGGAGGCAATGATTGTCGGGTACCGCTAATTCCTCAGGAGCAGGCATACGCTAATCATGGATCGCAGGAGGTGCAGGTTGCCACAGCGAGCAGCTGCCCCGCTCCCATAGTCTCCTACCCCTCGGGAGGAGGGCACAGGGGGCTGCAGGAGAGGGGCCGAGATCCGACATCACCACTGCGGCGTTCGGAGCAAGGTGTTCTCAGGAGGTAGGCCCTCTGCTGGGGAGGTGCCTCAGGGCCTGCCCCTGGCGGAGGACCCGTGGTCGTCGGGGGAACCGTTGGCGACTGCTCTACCCCATCGGCGGCGTCCTGGTTTCCGGTCGTCGTTGATGGCACTAGAGTGTGGCGCAAGGCGGGGCCCTCGTCTGGCAATATGAAGCAAGGCCGGTACCTGTGAAGAAGGCCCAGTGCCTGTGAAGCTCGCCGCCCCGTGACACTCTCACGTAATAATGAGTGGGGCTGTACACGCCCCGAAGTCTCAGGGGTGCCGGCCTCAGGCCCTGGGGCTCCCTCCCACACCTAGTGGCAGCACTTAGCTCCGCGCTGGTGAGAAGACGTCCAAGACTAGATTAGGTGCCGGACGCGGCCTTTTGTCTGCATTCATTGCTTTTCCCTTTGGTTGTCACTTTTCCCCGCTGGATTTAAGTTGGATTCGAATTTGAGATTTGCGTGTGTTCGGGGAAGGGGTGCTTAGTCTCGTTCGAGCAATTTCTCGCGTTTTGATTACCACTTCGCCTCAGCTGCCTCCCCTCGTGAGCCCCTCGCGAGCCGGGTTAGGCCCAGCTTGCGCGCAGCCCAGACTGCCGCCGCCGCGTCCTCTCAGGAGGGCTTTTTACTACAGATCCTACGGATTCGACCAGGGAACACTCGGGACACCACAACCTCCCACAGGCTACCTCAGGGCCCGCACGGGACAAAGGTAAATTAGCCGACCAGCGCGTCGCTTAAGCCAACCACTTGGCGCGGGCGCATGGGCAATGTAACGTCTACTAATACGATGAACACAAGTTTTACATGAGGGGCTCCCCCTCCAAAATGCTCTCACAGCCATCAGGCCAAAACCTGAGTTCTATTCATGCAGGGTAAGGAAGCAGGAACGATGCACAATCAGTCGGATAAATCCCCCAATGCGTCCTCAGGAGCACCACCCGAACCGTTGCTGGCGTCGCTGGACTCGCCATCGCTGTCTGCGTCGCCGCCAGCGGCGGCAGGGCCGTTCACCACACCGCCCTCGTCGGCAGCCACGATCACGCCGTCGTTGTCTGAAGCGAAGGCCCTGACAAGAGCATCCACATTGTCTTCCACCCAGTGCGCCAGGTCGTCTCGGACGGCCTGGGGGACTGGGGCGATGGCGGCGTCGAAATCGAAGTGGGGATCCATGTTCCGGAGATGGCTGAAGACGCGAGAAAAGGCGCGCCCGAGCAGGGCGCGGCTCCTCTCCTCCACCAACCTGTCAGCCCTGACCGACCGCGCCTCCAGCTGCGTCACCACGTCGGTGAAGAACTGAAGGTTGCCGGCGTAGTTGACTGCGTGCGGCTCGCCAACAGCCGCCTCGCAGATGTTGCCCAAGGCTGTGTTGGCTCTCTCCCGGAGCGTGGTGAGCATGGGGCCGTGCTCATGCTCCAGGATCCGCCGCTGACGTATCTCGTCCGCATTCTGGCGCGCGACGACCTCAGCCTCCTCCACCCGCTGGCGAAGAAGGAGCACCTCGGCCTGGGAGGTGGTTGACTCCCCTTGCGCTACCTCAAGGGCGCCCGAAAAGCATCGGCCCGCCGCGTCGCTTCCTCCAGCTTGGCCCTCAAGGCAGCAGTCCTACCTTCAGCCTCGGCCCGGATCAACCCCAGCCTCTCCTCGAACTCGTGCTCGAGGTTCAAGCGCGCCATCGCCACCCGACGTCCGACCTCCTCCAGGACACGGGCTTCCCGTGCAGCGACATCATCCTCCGCCTGCGTCACCAAGCGCTCCCTCGTCTCCAGACGCTCGTACTCGCGGGTACGTTCGGCGGCTTCCAGCGTCAGCGCCTCCTCACGCTTCTGGAGCTCTGCTGGGTCGCCAGAGGCCACCTTCATCGATGCGAGGGCTGCCTCGCGCAGCTCCACTTGCTCCTCCAGTGAGTGGCACCAGGCCAGGAGCTCCCGAGCCCGCTCCTCCGCCGCCTCTCGCCGCCGGTCAGCTTCCCGGGCCTCCTCAGCGGCCCAAGATCGGGCCTCCCGAGAGGCCACCAGCGACGCCTTGGCCTCTGCGTCGTCAAGATCGCGCTGACGGCGCGCAAGGGCGATGGCGCCCTCCAGCTCGCGCCTCTCTGCAGCCAGGCGCAGGCCCTCGGCCTCAAGGCGCGCGTCTTCATCAGCAAGCTCCTCACCAAGCAGGCTCACCGCGTCAGCCGCCCTTTGAAGGAATCCTTGGCGAAGAGCGCGACGCTCCCGGGCGCGCTCGAGCACGTCTTCCACACCATCATCTGCCCCAAGCAAGCGCCGGGGGCCACGAATCAGCACTCCCCCTCCAGGCAGGGGGCTGGGGGCTGGCACCCTCGCGACGGCCGGGCACGCCACGCCAGAAGCCCGGCCTGGAGCCAGCCCGTCCCCAGATGAAGAGCGCAGGGAGCGCCTCAGCCAATCGCAGTCCACGACCAGGCAAGAAGCCCACGGCAGGCTGGCTATGCCACGAGAAGGCCCGCGAAGGAGGATCGCGAGGTGCGCAGGGCCACGATGCGCCTCGGGACGGTTCGCCTCTCCGATCGCCCTCACCACAAGGGCTCTGCTGCTTGGAGCGCTTGAGGACGATGGAGGGGGCGAAGCCAAGGGGGACGGCACCTCAGCCGTCTCCGCGAGCTCGGCTGGAAGGGGCCTGCGGAGCAAGGATCAGTAAAAGCAACAGAAGGATCGGGAGCTGGGAAAGGAGAAGGCTTACTCATCAGTGGCGAAGTACTTCCTACGCTTCAGCAGGCGACAAGGGTAATCGTCGCCCAGGGCCTCCCTTCTCTTCCGGAGGGCCTCAAAGTCCACGCGGAAGCGGCCCAAGAGTTGAGCGCAGGGATCAACCTGCGACAAAGACGGAGCGTCAAGGCGATCCGCGTTAGGGGCGCCTGCCTGATGCGCGCTGCCAATCGCCTTGCCAAGAGAAGCAGCTGGAGCCTCAGGGGCCTCAGTCGCAGGCGCTGAGGGCAGCTGCTTGCCACCCTCAGCCTCAGCGGCACGGGCCCCAAGAGCTGCTCCCTCATGAGCATCGCCCGGCGCTGTCACCCCGCCGGGAGCCCCCTCGGCCTCTGGCGCCTCATGCCTCCCTGCTCCGCCACTTGAGGAAGAGTCGCCTTGGCCGACTGGAAGGGCAGTCACCATCACTGGGTTCTCGCGAGGCCCCTGGAGGCCGGCGGGGCGCGGCCCCCACTCATCAAAGATAGGCATCTGATTCACAAAATCGCCCCTGTTCTGGCAGAGGTACAGCAAGGCCCCTCCCTGCTGGATGCTGCCAGGGTTGGGGTCCCCAGTCAGGATCAAGAGCACTGTCCTCAGCACTTCAGGCATCAGGTCCTCTTCCTGGAGCCTCATACGATCATCACGCCCGCTGAAGGCCCACATCCGGCGGGAGTGGCGTTGGAGAGGAGCAATGCGGCGAAGCAGGAACTCCTTCACCACCTTGGGCGCTGTCACGCCAAGCGACCTCAAGAACGCGAAGCGGTGCCAGACGAAGACGAGCCGGGGCTCTCAAGCGTCTCCTGGCCCCAGCCCAAATGGGGACAACAGGCGAAGTTGGCTCCGATAGCAGGGGGCTGGGCACCCCTACATCCACATACAGCCACCGCTCGCGGAACCCAGCCGCAGGCGGAGGGAGCCTGAAGTCAATCCCTGAGGCCGCTGTCTCAGACGCGGCAGCGAAGCTCACGCACGCCGAGCATTGGGTAGGGTCGACAAGACGCAGAGAGAAGAAGTGGCGCAGCAAGGCAACCAAAGGAAGGATGCCCATCATTGCCTCGCAAACAAAGGCGAAGACCGAAAGAAGGGTGATGGATTCAGGACCCAGATGCATCATGTGGATCTGATAGTGGGAAAGCACGACATTGAAGAAATCAGAAAAGGGGGGAACCAGACTCGCCCACAGGGCGTCGGCAAAATACTGGACCTCAGTGACTATCCTGTCGATGGAGAAGTGGGACGCGGGCCAGGCCGTCGTCCTCCCGCATTCGTTGAAGATAGTGGCCAGAGCCGAGCTGACCTTGCCCAAGCCCTCGGCGGGGGCCGCCAACGGCGGCGAGCAACGCGGAGGCATGGGTTTCTTCCCTCTTCCCTTCTTCGTCGGAGCCATAGCAATGGGAAGGGGGGAAGGTTCGAGATTGGGTTGAAAACAGAAGCTGGATTTCGAGCGGAGGAAGGACAGAGGGCGCTCAAGCAACAGAAAGGGGAGCGGCTGTGTACGACTATGAGTCCGCCTAGCATGGCGCAAAATAAGGGGGCGTGGGGGAACAGTGCCACCCACGTCTAATCAACCGCCATGCGGCGCCCAAGGCCGCAGGCTGTTAGGGCCCGCGCCGCTTCGCTCTTGCCCTTTCGCCTCCCTACACGGCCAAGTCCGGGCGCACCTTGGGCCCGGGGGCTACTGTCGGTGTTCTAGGAACGGGGTCCCCAGACTTGCCTGCCTGCGGCCCATGGCGTGGCTCAAAAGGGGGCCCAGCGCGGCCCATCTTCATCAACACAGACCCAAGACCCTCGCGAGGGGCCAAGCCTCGCGGGGCGGATGACACATAGCTTCCTCAGGCACGGCCTCATCAGGCTGGCTCGCGAGGAGGCGGAGAGATCAAGGCGGGGTACCTCACGAGGTGCCCGTGACGCAAGCCATGATGACCAAAGGCGCCAGGCGGGCGCCAGCCGCGCAGTGTCCTCCTTTCCTCTTTGGTGCAAAGGGAGCAAGCGCAGGCGAGAGCATCAAACAAAGGCACCCGTTTTGGTGCAACGAGACCAAGACCAGTCCAACGGCAGGGAGGAAGTCATTGTGGAGCCCAAGCCAGCGTCACCACCAGAGCCTTTGGCAGGCGAGGACCAACTTTAGTCAGGATAAGTGTACCAGATGTTCCCCTTCAAAATGGCCAATTGTTGGCGCCCTTCCCGCTCAATATTTGGGAAGAGGCCCAGGGCCTTTGCCTATAAATAGGACTAGCCACCCACAGGGTAGGAGAGGGATCGGATCAAATCAGAGAGAGAATCGAGAAGAGAGAGAGAGAAGGGTGACTGAACTCCTCCTAGCAGTTCATCCCCCAGCCAAGAACAGACCCTCGCGAGGCTGTTCTTCCTTGTATTGCTCATCATCATCAGCCCAAGAGGCAATCCACCACACCACACACTGGAGTAGGGTATTACACCACAACGGTGGCCCGAACCAGTATAAACCCTGTGTCTCTTGTGCTGTTCTTTCCATAGCTTAGATCTTAGCGAGGCGAAGGGGTGCACCCCAGTGTTCGAACCTCAAGGATCTGCCAGAACCTGAAATCCGACATCCTCCTTCTTGATCCAGCAAGGGGGAAGGAGAGGTTGATGAAGATCCAGCAGCACGACGGCGTGGTGGTGGATACAGCAGGATCCCGGCAGGGCTTCGCCAAGCGCAAGCGGGGAGGAGAGGTGTTACGGAGGGAGAGGGAGGCGCCAAGAGCAAGGGGTGCGGCTGCCCTCCCTCCCCCCTCTTTATATAGGGGCCGGGGGGAGGGGCGCCGGCCCTAGGAGATGGATCTCCAAGGGGGCGGCGGCCAAGGGGTGGCTTCGCCCCCCCCCCAAGCCAAGTGGGGGGCGCCCCCACCCCTAGGGTTTCCCAACCCTAGGCGCAGGGGAGGCCCAAGGGGGGGGGGTGGCGCACCAGCCCACTAGGGGCTGGTTTCCCTCCCAATTCAGCCCATGGGGCCCTCCGGGATAGGTGGCCCCACCCGGTGGCCCCGGCACAATACCAGCGACCCTCGAAACCTTCCCGATGGCTTAAACTGGACTTCCTATATATAAATTTTTACCTCCGGACCACTCCGGAACTCCTCGTGACGTCCGACATCTCATCCGGGACTCCGAACAACTTTCGGGTTACTGCATACTAATATCTCTACAACCCTAGCGTCACCGAACCTTAAGTGTGTAGACCCTACGGGTTCGGGAGACATGCAGACATGACCGAGACGCCTCTCTGGTCAATAACCAACAGCGGGATCTGGATACCCATGTTGGCTCCCACATGCTCCACAATGATCTCATTGGATGAACCACGATGTCGAGGATTCAATTAATCCGTATACAATTCCCTTTGTCAATCGGTATGTTACTTGCCCGAGACTCGATCGTCAGTATCCCAATACCTCGTTCAATCTCATTACCGGCAAGTCACTTTACTCGTGTCGTAATGCATGATCACATGATCAACCACTTGGTCACATTGAGCTCATTATGATGATGCATTACCGAGTGGGCCCAGAGATACCTCTCCGTCATACGGAGTGACAAATCCCAGTCTCGATTCGTGCCAACCCAACAGACACTTTCGGAGATACCTGTAGTGTACCTTTATAGTCACCCAGTTACGTTGTGACATTTGGCACACCCAAGGCACTCCTACGGTATCCAGGAGTTGCACAATCTCATGGTCTAAGGAAATGATACTTGACATTCGGAAAAGCTATAGCAAACGAACTACACGATCTTTGAGCTATGCTTAGGATTGGGTCTTGTCCATCACAACATTCTACTTGATGTGATCTCGTTATCAATGACATCCAATGTCCATAGTCAGGAAACCATGACTATCTTTTGATCAACGAGCTAGTCAACTAGAGGCTCACTAGGGACGTGTTGTGGTCTATGTATTACGATTTCTGGATAACACAATTATAGCATGAACAATAAACAATTATCATGAACAAAGAAATATAATAATAACCATTTTATTATTGCCTCTAGGGCATATTTCCAACAAGAGAGAGATCAAACACATAGCTACTGGTACATACCCTCAGCCCCGAGGGAGAACTACTCCTTCCTCGTCATGGAGAGCTCCGGGATGATGAAGATGGCCACTAGTGAGGGTTCCCCCCTCCGGCAGGGTGCCGGAACGGGGTCCCGATTGACTTTTGGTGGCTACGGAGGCTTCTGGCGGCGGAACTCCCGATCTATCTTTCGTTTTGGAAGTTTTAGGTCATGTAGGTATATATGTGTGCAGGAGGTACGTCAGGGGAGCCACGGGGGCCCCACGAGCCAGGGGGTGTGCCCTAGGGGGGCGCGCCCCCCACCCTCGTGGGCAGCTCCCGTATCTTCTGACATGGGGTCCAAGTCCATCAGGTGTGTTTCCTTCCAAAAATAACTTCTCCAGTTGATTTCGTTCCGTTTCGACTCCGTCTGATATTCCATTTCTTCAAAACACTAAAATAGGCATAAAACAGCAAATCTGGGCTGGGCCTCCGGTTAATAGCTTAGTCCCAAAAATAATATAAAAGTGGAAAATAAAGCCCAATATTGCCCAAAATAGTAGATAATATAGCATGGAGCAATCAAAAATTATAGATATGTTGGAGACATATCAGTAGCCTACAAGTTGGAATTGCCCGAAGGATTGTCAGGAGTTCACGACGTGTTCCACGTTTCCCAGTTGAAGAAGTGCCACGCAGAGATGGCTGATATACCGCTGAGAGATACGGTGCCACTGGAAGCAGTTCAGTTGGATAGTGATTTGACCAATGAGGAGAAACCAGTCAAGATTCTTGAGTATGCCAGCCGAGTAACCCGCAGCAAGGTTATCAAGTTTGGCAAAGTTCAGTGGAGCCACCACACGGAGGATGAAGCCACCTGGGAGCGAGAGGAAGAATTGCTGAAGGACCACCCTCACCTATTTTCTAGCCAACCCGAACCTCGAGGGCGAGATTCATCATAAGTGGGGGGGGGTAGGTTTGTAACATCCCAAATTTTCAATTTGGAATGTTATACACTAGATCATCATTGCATATCATAATTTATTGCATTTTGGCTGATCCTAGAAAATTCTACGCAATTCAAGGACCCTCGGAGAGAGTTGGGGATTTCGTTATTTTCATATTTGAGTTTTCTCAAATTTTTAAAATAGGATCATTTGATTTTATTTATTTTATCTTCAATTATTTCTATTACAAAAATATGAGAGAGGGAATAAAATGACTTTCCCAAAATAAATAAATATTGAGGATTTAATAAGAAAATCAAATAAGATTTTATTTTGGTTTTATTTGCTATTTTATTTGAATTTAGGAAAAATGCGTGTTTTCCAAAATTGCATTTAGGCCCCAAATAAATGTTCATCCTGTGCGGCTTGATTTTAGAAGCCGGGGAAAATTTATTTCGGGATTTTTGGAGGCCGTTTAGTATTCCTTTTGATTTTTTCTGGGCGTAACTATTTAAAAAACGCGAACCGACCTAACGGGCCGTGTCCGACCCGGACACTAGGCCCGGCCGGCTTTATAAGTCGGGGAAGGCCCAGCCGGACCCCCCAAACCCTAGCCGCCCTAGCGGCCCCGCCGCCGCCGCCGGACCCCGCCGCCCGCCGGACCGCCGCCCCGCCGCTCGCCGGAGGTAGACCTCGCCGCCGCCGGTTTTTCTCGAAAAATCGTTTGGTTTTTCCGTCGGTTTTTCGTTCGGTTTTTTAGTTTCGTTGTTTTTTATAGATCGGTTTTTTCAGTTTATTTAATTAGCGAGCGTTCGCTCGTTCGTTCGTTTTAAGGAACGCGTTCATCGTTTAGATCCAGATAACGAATGTTCGTTCGTTAATCTGTTCGTCGTTTTTTTTCTCGGATTAAATCCACGATTTTTCTGATTGCGATTCCTGATCCAATTTTTGTTTTAGTATAACTTTTCGCTCGTTTATCGGAATCAGGCGATTCAAGCGCCTGGAGTTTCTTCTCGAAACCCTCTTTCCTTTTAACCAACTCAAACAAGTTTTTGCCTCTGTAAAAATTGCCCTAGATCCAGAATAGTAAATGAAGCCTGTTTCTTTTGTCGTTTGTCTTTCGTTGCTTCATTCGATTTGGTTCTTTTTGCCAACCGGAGTTCTTAAGTTGAACTTTCTGGTTAGATCTCTTATTTGAGTTTTACCTCTGCATTAGTTGAGTACTTATTGTATGCTTGTTTGTTTGTGATAGAGTACCCGGAGTGCGCCGCTTGCTACTTCGAATCGCTAGGTTTCATAGATCATCAACAAGGCAAGTAACACTTTGATCATACTTCCAATTACCCAATTTTATTGCATTAGATCAATCCTCATACCTTGCATGTTTAGGATCTAATTAAATTGTGGGTTTGGGAAGTAGTTGAGGTAGTACCTATTACCTGTTTATTATCAAACCTTTGGGAGTTACTTCTACGTTTGCTTATTATGCTATGCTATGCTAGTAGACGTGGATTGGGTGAGTGTATCCATGACAGATGTGAGATTGTTTAATTAATGGTTTATCTAAGGTGGCAACTTAAATACACATCTGGGTGGATTGAGGCACCTGGGTATTCCAGCGATTGCCTGTTTTTCTTTTGGACCGCCACCCAGGCTCAAAGGGATCATGAGATTATTCATGCTAGAAACTTCCGTGTGCAGCCACAAGCTACTATGGGCTCTAGCATAGTTGACTAAGTCGTGCGAACTCTTACAGTGGTAGACTAGCAGATGTAGGGGAAAGTAGGTGTAACGGTCTACCCGATCGTAAGGTGCTAGCACTTCTGAAAGGCTATGTCTCGGTCATCCATTTCTCAAACACCATGCAGTGCGAGAAATCCAACGGAGGAGATCGAGTCTTGTGGGGAAAAGTGCGCAAACCTCTGCAGAGTGTATAAACTAATCATGGTTAGCATGTGGATTATCATGTGAATCTAGTACC
Organism: Triticum aestivum; assembly: GCF_018294505.1. Taxonomy (NCBI): domain Eukaryota; kingdom Viridiplantae; phylum Streptophyta; class Magnoliopsida; order Poales; family Poaceae; genus Triticum; species Triticum aestivum. The sequence goes on along the minus strand of NC_057803.1, from coordinate 444,783,520 downwards.
TGGATTATCATGTGAATCTCATCATGTTACTCTAAATTAATTTTGTTGGGTTTTGTTTAATGATGATGCTTAATTGGGATTGAGAATGCTGTCAACCATTCTCAATGTTTAACAACTACCATGATAGTTAATTAAAATTTATTCCTTTGTAGTAGGGAAAAATTGGCTTTTTGGAAAACTGTAACCATAGAGCTTTCACCAACCAAATATGCATATAGTATAGACTATATATTTCATTACTCTCTATGTGTTACATTGCCAGCATATTCCATGTGCTGACCCGTTTCGGGCTGCAACGTTCATGTTGCAGACTTTTCAGATGACGAGTAAGGTGCTTTTAGGTCGTGGTTCTATACTTAGTGATGCCGTTGGAGTTGATGGACTCACTTATCTTCCAAGCCTTCCGCTATTATCATTATTAGATGGCCCTAAGCCATATTTATTGTAATAAGTTCTCTTTTGAGACACTCGATGTAATAAGTGTGTGATTGCTACTCTGTTATAAATCCTTCAAGTACTGTGTGGTGTCAGCATTACTGATCCAGGGATGACACCTAAGCACAGAGATTGGACCGTTTGAGATCTGGTCGCTATAGCTAGCACCCAAATCACACAAAGCATGGCACTCATAATCTTTAATGTTAATCTTAATAGTAAGTTCCCACTCATCATAAAGTTTTCTAGGGATAAAAACTTCCAATTCAAGCTTTTCTTCGAAATATTGCATCATAGCATCAACGATATGTTTAGTAAAAGCTTTGTTTGGATTATAAGCATGAGGAGAATCCAACATGGATTGCAACAAGGTAATACAATCTATTAAAGCAAAATTCTCATAATTAAATTCCTTGAAATCAAAAAGAGTGAGTTCATTGCTACTTAAAGTTTTGACCTCTCCAGTCCCATTCTTATCAATTTTTGCATCAGGATCTAAAAACTCTAAATCATTGGGACGCCTTTTAACTAAAGTTGACTCATCCCTAGTCCCATCTTTATCAAGATTTATATAGGATAACAAAGATTCAATAGGAGTCACATCAATCACTTTAAGATCTTCATCATTATTTAAAGATTCCGGTTTAGCGGACATCGTATTTACTAAGGTAGCTTCCTTATCAGAAATTTGGCCTACTAAATTTTCAAGATGAGCAAACTGAGATTTCAAACCATAAAATTCCTTAGACATACCATCGAGCTTTTTATTCATGTACTCCGTAAAACTTTTCTGCTCCTTGAGCTCATTTCTAAAGAAACTATTACGCTCAAATTGTAAAGACATGAAGCTCCTAACATTATTTTCAATTTCTTCCAACCTCGTAAAGTGAGGATCAACGTTCTTTGGTTGAGCCATCAGGACACACAAGCACACCAACGTACGGGCAAACAAAAAGCAATGAAGAAGATGAACAGAGGAGGGGCGAAAGAAAAGGGCAAATCTTTTCAAAAATAATTTCAGAAGTGGGGGAGAGGAAAATGAGAGGCAAATGGTGAATAATTTAATGCAAGAGATGAGAGTTTATGATGGGTACTTGGTATGTCTTGACTTGGCGTAGATCTCCCCGGCAACGATGCTAGAAATTCTTCCTGCTACTTCTTGAGCTTGCTTTGGTTTTTTTGCTAAAGAAGAATAGGTGATGCAGCAAAGTAGAGATAAGTATTTCCCTCAGTTAGAGAACCAAGGTATCAATCCAGTAGGAGGCAACACACAAATCACCAATACCTGCACAAACAATCAAACAACTTGCACCCAACGTGTTAAAGGGGTTGTCAATCCCTTCACGGTCACTTGGAAAAGTGAGATCTGATAGAGATAGATGAAACTAAACAAAAGATAATGTAAATATTTTTGGTTTATAGATCAGAAAGTAAAAGATTGCAACATATTAGATCAAAAACTAATATGATGGAAAATAGTAGATCGGAAATGTATATGATGGAAAATAGACCCGGGGGCCATAGGTTTCACTAGAGGCTTCTCTCAAGATAGCAAATAACAGGGTGGGTGAACAAATTAATGTCGAGCAATTGATAGAAAAGCGCAAAGTTATGACGATATCTAAGGAAATGATTATGAAATATAGGCATCACGTCCGTGTGAAGTAGATCGAAACTATTCTGCATCTACTACTATTACTCCACACATCGAACGACTCCTGCCTGCATCTAGAGTATTAAGTTCATGAAGAACAGAGTAACTCATTATGTAAGATGACATGATGTAGAGGAATAAACTCAAGCAATATGATGTAAACCCCATATTTTTTCCTTGATGGCAATAATACAATACATGCCTAATACGTCTCCAACGCATCTATAATTTATGAAGTATTCATGCTATTATACTAGCATTCTTGGATGTTTTACAATCATTTTATAGAAACTTTATTTCATTTTTTGGGACTAACCTATTGACCCAGTGCCTAGTGCGAGTTACTGTTTTTTGCTTGTTTTTTACATCACATGAAATCAGTATCAAACGGAGTCCAAACACCGTGAAACTTTTTGTGGAGTTTTTATGGACTAGAAGACATCCATTGGTCCAGAGCAGCACCTGGGGGTGCCCTGAGGGGGGCACAACCCACCAGGGCGCGCCTGGGGGCCTAGGCGCGCCCATGGGGTTGTGTCCACCTCGGTGGACTCCCGCACCCCCTCTTTGCCCTATAAAAATTGCCAAATATTCCAAAACCCTCGGGGGTTACCCTAGATCAGAAGTTTCGACGCCGCAGGCATCTATAGCCACCAAAAACCAATCTAGACCCCATTACGGCACTCTATCGGAGGGGGAATCATCACCGGTGACCATATTCATCATCCTGGCAGCCACCACGATGAGGAGGGAGTAGTCCATCCTCGGGGTTGAGGGTTTGTACCAGTAGCTATGTGTTTAATCTCTCTATCTCTCTCTCTCGTGTTCTTGAGATGGCACGATCTTGATGTATCGCGAGCTTTGATAATATAGTTGGATCATATGGTGTTTTCCCCTCTCTATCTTGTTGTGACAAATTGAGTTTTCCCTTTGAGATTTTGTTTTATCAGATTGAATTCTTTTATGGTTTCGGGAGCACTCGATATATGTTTTGCATATGAATACTCGTGGTGACAATGGGGTATCATATTGTTTCACCCGATATATATTTTGGCATGCAACTCGTGGATTCTCGACACTGGGGTAATCTACGCATAGGGGTTCACCGGTGCGCGTCGGTCCTAAACAAACAGTTTGTAACCCCTTTCCACGATGGAAATTGGAACCATCGCCAAGTGAGTATGGGCGATAGGGGGGTCCTTCCTACACGACCCAGAAACCGTCGGGGATAGGGAGCCTTGGTGCATACAGTTGTCCCTATATAACCGTTTTTGATGTCTCGAATATCCCAAACACTTCATCCTTGCTACTCGTTTGTGCTCACATTGCCATCGCAGTCGGAGTTTTGTGGTTCTGCCTAAAACCAGACAGATTCCAAGCACGGGAGTTTTCCAGGCAGATTCTAGGCACGGTAGTTTTAAGATGCCTGGCACATCACAAACAGTTCATGATTATAAACCGTGTACGATAGGTAGATAATCACACACATTTAGTTTTCCCTCACCGTATGTGATAGTGTCTGACATCACACACACTTTGCAAACGTCAACTGTGTGCATGCTTGGACATGTTTCCTCTCTGTGAACCATCTCGGATTATGGTGTATATCACAAATGTTTGTGTTTTACCAACTGTGTGTGCCGTAATGACCCGCAAAATGTAATTTCGCCCTAATTTAATTGCTGTTATTTAAAATTGTAACTAATTTAAACTTGAAACTAGGCTATAGCTTTATTCATATCTATCAGGTTCAAACAACCAATGCATTATTCAATTCATAGGTACATATGTTTAAGAATTACATAAGCACAAAATAAAGAATGATGTATCAGGGTTCTATACTTGTACTATTACAGATGGTAAAGAAAGAGGCCACACACATTCCAGTTGCTGAACAAGGTGAAGCGGAATGGCCCTATTGTGCTTTCCTGGATGTAGAGGGCATGCGCGACTCTAGTCCAACCCCTTGTGATGGTCGGCTGCCAATCATGTAGTTTGAGAGGTAATCTTGAGTAAACTGCTTCAGGATTCACTGCGAAAGAAAAAAGATTCAGATATTGTCATCTAACACAACTCATTACAGGCAGTAAAAAGAAGGCTATCGGGTTCTTACTTACCATCCCACAGTTCACTGTTGTCTTGCATAAAGTGTAAACAAATAGTTTGATTGACATATTTTGACCCATTTTAATAAAAATCTTTATCAGTTTCCTCACTTGATGCTGGTTCATGAATATCTCATTGCCCCATACGCAGAAAGGGTCGAATTGTGGATCTTTGGCAATGATATATGTACCTAAAAGCACCAAGTTAATATTAGAAGCTAAACAACAATTTAAAAATGATGTAGTACAACACTCCATCCATCCCATTATATAAGATTTTATTACATGTATATCTAGACATCATCAGAACATTAAGGTAACACTCTTCCTTGTTGCTATGTAGCCTGGGATTGCATATTTAGTCATTCAGTACAATGCATGTTGCTAAACAACAATTGAAAAATGAAAAGGCATGTTAACTGCAATATCCTTAACAGCAACCAAATATTGTAATTCAAAGTGGTATTGTTGAAACTATTATTGATGAAATTGAACTGCACGGCAAATAGTTGCACATATAGAGCATCACATTGTGAAGAACTGAAATAAACAAGTCATAAGGACATCTCTAAGAGATCCTTAAAAAGTTAAAGGACTAATGTCGGTTCAATGTCTGGCGTATCTCGTAGTAGGGGTCCTAAGCTAGGCGTCTTGGAGCGATGGTAACATGGACACGGGATTTTACCTAGGTTCGGGCCCTCTTGATGGAGGTAAAACCCTACGTCCTGCTTTTGATTGTATTCATACGGGTGTAGTATAGAGTACATACGTCTACCACGAGACTGATCTAATGAATATGAGATTGTCTATTGACTAGCCTGGCCTCAGTTTATATAAGACACCAGAGGCCTAGGGTTTAGGAGAGTCCTTGTCTTGGGCGCCATGTCTTATGGAGTCTTCCTTACATGCGGTTGGGGTTGTCCGAACTGGCCCATGAGTATGCGGCCATGGGGTCCTCGGCCCAATCTAACTGATCGGGAGACGACGTGGTGAGTACCCCCTAGTCCAGGACACCGTCAGTAGCCCCTCGAACCGGTCTTCAAGTTGGGGACGCTCCTCGATTCTTCTGAACTGTTCTTCATCTTTGGTCGTCGTTCTTGAAAACTAGTTCAACAAATCATCCCATCCTCGATCTTTGAGGATCGCCAAAGTGCACCCGAAGAGTTTATATGTTGGGTATCCGAGGAGCCCCTTTAAGTTTTTGGCCTTTATTAATGCCTTGTTATTTTCATGCCCACCTCGGGTTTGAATTTGTCCCCGTGCGGTGGTGTCCTCTTGCATCCGAGCTCCAACACCGGACTGTATTTGAGGTATCCTTGGCAGCCGAGCACCAACGTCGGACTATATCCGAGATCCAACACTGGAGTGAATCCAAATCCAACGCCGGAGAGTATCCGAGCTCCAACGCCAGACTATATCTGAGGTGTCATAGATCACCTTGGCTCAAAAATGTCGAAGGAGTTTAGCCGATCTTAATGCCAGAAATGCCCTCCACGGAGCCAAGAACTGGCGTCCCGGGGTGTCTATTGTAGTCGAGCACTAACGCCGGACTGTATCCGAGGTAGTACACCACCTCAACCATGGGCTGATTCTTATGAATTTAATTTCGAATTGTGCAAAGTAATCTCTGCTGAGATGTATAGCCAGTAGCCCTCAAGGTGCGTGTTGGCCTAATATCCGGGATGCACCTGAAGGAAAAAATGAAACCGCTGACGCTAGTAGCCCCTGAGACTCAGGTCGATTTATAAAATCAACCTAAGGATCAATTCCCAGCTCAGCAGCATACTTAGGAATAGAAACGTGGTGTGCGAAGTCCTCGAGACTCAGGTTGGGTGAGGCCGACCAACCTGAGGATAATAATCTCCTCAAAAACTGTATTGCACTTTAAATTTTCTCCATTGTAGTAGCCCCCGAGACACTGGTTGGGTGGCAACACCAGATCAGGGGATCGATGTACCGCTTTAATGTTTGTAAATAATAAGCACGAAGCCCAGTAGCCCCCGAGCCTTAATGTGGGCACGGGTGGCCGAATTAAGGATCGATATCCAAAGTAAAATACAAATGCCGATGATATGTTTATTTTGACTCCGTTGTGACCGTTTATCAGTTGAAAGTGCCCCATTGTTGGCTTCTACCCCTTTGTAGATACTACACAGGGTGTTTCCGCAATAACAAGGCAACCCTTAGCCGATGTCTCGGTGCCCGAAGGCGGTTGTGTTAGCAGAAACGAGGCAATCAGATATGCTGTCTTTATAACTTGAGTTTTAAATTGGGGAAGCTAGCTACGAGCCCCCAGTTAGTGATCGGCGACAGCCGAGGTCAAGCTGTAAACACTTCGGCCAATGTTATGAACGGCCCATCATTTAACATAGTCATCGGATCACTGACCAGTTTACGTTTATTGTGACAGTCAGTTTTCGGCTTTCTCCACTGAGGTGCTTAACCATGCTAGCTGGAAGCACAATCGCAGTGGTTCTCCTTTTGCACACCTGGCTGAACAAAGAGAAACGTAGGCGGTCAAGCACAGGAGCCAGGCAACCCAACTATTGACCAAATACACAATTCGAAACCAATGCATATATAGTAATATCCGAGAATGTTTTTGCCGAATCTCTAAAGGTGTTCGGCGTTGCACTACGTGACTTATGCGGGAAACACATAAATACTTTAAAAGTGCCATAAGCTTGGAAAACCAAAAAACTTCAGTAAAAACTACACGTCCGAACAAGATCAAGTGTTCGGTGCCAATCCGAAAATTGGTCTTAGAAAAGAAAAAAAGTGCTTATGTCGTGCTTTAATATGACACATCCTATCTCAAGACTTCAAGCGGGTCAGCCTATGGCTTCAACCTCCTATCCCTAAGGCGGGGTACTTCTCGTTAGGCCAATTTAGCAAACTAAAACTCGAGCGGCTTGAGAGAGAAATCAGGCTACCCGGCTATTGACCACATACTCGCGTCGAAAAAGGAGTGATAGAAAAAGACTTTGCAACGACTAGGAAGAAATTATTTATTATAAAATGGCTCATATAAATTTAAGAGCCCCCAAGTGACTTGGGTCAATGAATTTTTATGTATAATGATCGTATGTACCGAAGTACTTGTATCATATCTATGTTCACCCGAACTTTAAACGCGTCTTAACCGACCGTCGGCTTCTCCCTCTTCGGTCAAGGCCCGAAAAGTGTTATGTACTGCAACTGTCGAGAATATCAACGGTGTTTCCGATAACCAGGCAATCAGGCCATATGGCTGTAACAAACAAAGCGCGCTCAAGGAACTTATGCTATATTACTGACAAAGTGTAAGAAGCATCTTCGAAGAAAATAGTACCCCCACCGATACCTTTCTTCGGTGCTTATTGTTACTATGAGACTTGTGCAATAGATTTTTTGTACTCATGAGTTCCGTTGTGTGCGACCATAATTGAAAATAAGAGCGCTAGCTTTCGGCTTCACCCAGTCTGAGGTCCGGCTCGGATGACCCGATCATGACAATCTTAGAGGTGCTCCCTTTACTCCCTAGCCGAACAATCGGGAATGTAGGGGTAAACACAGGAGCGAGGCAACCCAGCTTGCAAATTGCTTAAGTCAACATGGTCCATATTGTGGCGTAATACACGAACAAGGAACGAAGCCGTACAAGTATAATCATATGCAAGAGGAAAAGCTTCATAAAGAAGCCCCCAAGTAAATGTGGTATTTGAATTTGTGTGTCACAAACAAAGTTTTGACAAGGGAGTTTTTTGACATACAATTTTTTACCAAAAAGGTAAAATGCTTGGTCAAACCGAACAAAATTTAAGACTTTGAGCACGAAAGCGACTTAGCTGGTTAATGTGTTCGGCATTGACGCGGCCCGAGCTTGATGCGGGACAAGGTCCCAGCCCCAGAGCCGGTCCCGAGGTGGCAGAGCAAATAGCTCGGCACTCTGATGTGGCGACGTAGCACGGCCAATGTGGCAAGGTGGAACCCCGGTGCGACCGAGGCGACGAAGCAAGCCGACAGTGTGACGCTGAAGTCCCCGGCATGGGTTAATGAAGTGATGACGAAGCCCCCCGTCCATCCGAGGTGACGTGGTATGTCCGTATGCCGAGGTGACAACACTGCCCATCCCGGAGCATTTACGTGTGCATAAAAAATAGTGCCAAACAGAAGTAATAACAAGTAATGATAATAATAATATGCCTTTTTTAAAAAAGGTTTTCTACTTAATTAACTTAAGAGAAGTAAATAATTAAATAAATATGTCCTAGGCGCCGAGGTCGGCCCCGCGAAGTGGAGGCGTCAACGTTTGTCGAAGGCCCACTAGGCGATGACGATGATGACAACGTGATGCGGCCATGAAGTGGTTCCAATTTGCATGGTAGACTGAGTCGCGAATGCGGTATTCATCGAACTTTGGATGAAGCAGGACTACGCCAAAAACTGGCCCGACTGAAACCGACCGGACCGTCGCATCAGTCTCCCGACAGCGGACCGAATTATGACCGGCCGCAGGAAATCTACACGGAAAAGTCATGCAAACCGGTGAAATATATTCTGTGTGAAAATATATACCATACATGTAATTTATGAAAAACACAACCTGGTATTCCGTAGGTAGCGCGAGGCCGTTGAAATCCAAGGGGAACGATTGGTACTTTGCTTGCATGGAGATCAAGCGGACCTCGAAATCTGCACCTAAGGCAGCATGTACAACTTAACTGCTTTGGACGCTCACGAACAACACCAGTCCCAATTCCCATCCTCACGTGAAGGGGTGGCCGCAAGTCAGATCGGCCCCTCACCCTCTTTTTTTTAGCCGACAGACTAAACAATTAGCACACATTAATTGAGTAGGAAGTAATGTACGGGCTATACGTGGAAAGTACACGCATGATCAAGACAAAGTTGTAGCCTTCCTTCAAGGATATAATTAAATATTGTAAATAACAAAGCAGAGGAAGGAAAGATGGAATCTTCCCTATACGTCGCCGCCCTTGTGGGAGTGTCTTTGGCTTGTAATTGCATGGCACGAGCAGCTCCAGTAATAGTACTAGTACACGGGTGGGTTTTTTGTTTTATAGCAGGTTCATGTGCTGCCGCCCATCCAGCGTACGGGCCTGACCCCGACCGGGTGGCCAGGGGCCAGCGCAGGGTTCGGCTGCCGTGCCTCCCGCCGCTACTGCTCTCCTCACACGCATCTCCGTCTGCCATCAGCATACGCGACACGCCTTTCTCCGGATAGCTTCTACACGCGGAGGCAAATCCGATCTGTGGAAAATATCACACGGAACGATAGCGATATTTTTGCAAAAGAATTGATCTGTGTAAAAAAAAATAGAAACTATAACACCTGATTTGGCGTCTGTTGAAGATCCATCACAATGCGACGACACCTAGCAGGTTCTCAATGAAAGCACCAATGTCGGTCAATATCCGGCGTATCTCGTAGTAGGGGTCCTAAGCTAGGCGTCTTGGAGCGATGGTAACATGGACACGGGATTTTACCCAGGTTCGGGCCCTCTTGATGGAGGAAAAACCCTACGTCCTGCTTTTGATTGTATTCATATGGGTCTAGTACAGAGTACATATGTCTACCACGAGACTGATCTAATGAATATGAGATTGTCTATTGACTAGCCTGGCCTCGGTTTATATAAGACACCGGAGGCCTAGGGTTTGGGAGAGTCCTTGTCTTGGGCACCAAGTCCTGTGGAGTCTTCCTTGTATGCGGTAGGGGTTGTCCGAACTGGCCCATGAGTATGCGGCCATGGGGTCCTCGGCCCAATCTAACTGATCGGGAGACGACGTGGTGAGTACCCCCTAGTCCAGGACACCATCAACTAAAACTCTTAGTGGATATATATATATATATATATATATATATATATACTCCAGCAAATTTTGGCCTTTTCTAGTTGATCCCCTAAATTTAAGGTTGTAAACTTCAATTTGATCAAGTTCAAAGCAGGTTCAACTGAAAGTAGTATACATTCAACCATAAACATAGATAGTTTTGCATAATCGAACATAAAACATAAATTTGAACTAAGCTAAACTACTTTTGGTCGAAGTAGAGGTCGAGCCAATCCTTCCTCCTCATGTACGGCGTGCCGCGAGCCGGGTCTGGGCTAGTACCGTCGTCGGGGTCATTGGGGAAGGTACTCCTCCACTCGTCGATGTCGATCTCCTCGTCCTCGGGGCCCACCTCAACGCCCTCGGTGCCGCTGTCACCGCCGCCTTTGACCTTGTTAAAAGGATCGATATAGTTGACTAAAGGAGCGATATAGTTGACTAGAGGGGGAGAGAGATCGGGTGAAAATGGAGCTTGGAGCAACAATGGAGCTTAGGGTTGGAAGAGGTGTTCAACTCGGAGAAGAAGACACCCCTTATATAGTGGAGATACAAATCCAACCGCTACCACTTAACCAGCCCGCGACCTGCGGTACTTGTCGGTGTCAAAACCAGCGGATCTCGGGTAGGGGGTCCCGAACTGTGCGTCTAAGGCGGATGGTAATAGGAGGCGGGGGCATGGCATTTACCCAGGTTCGGGACCTCTTGATGGATGTAATACCCTACGTCCTGCTTAATTGATCTTGATGATATGAGTATTACAAGAGTTGATCTACCACGAGATCGTAGAGGCTAAACCCTTGAAGCTAGCCTATGGTATGATTGTTGTTGTCCTACGGACTAAACCCTCCGGTTTATATAGACACCGGAGGGGGCTAGGGTTACACAGAGTCGGTTACAAGGGAGGAGATCTACATATCCGTATTGCCAAGCTTGCCTTCCACGCCAAGGAGGGTCCCATCCGGACACGGGACGAACTCTTCAATTTTGTATCTTCGTAGTCCAACACCGGCCAAAGGATATAGTCCGGCTGTCCGGAGACCCCCTAATCCAGGACTCCCTCAGTAGCCCCTGAACCAGGCTTCAATGACGATGAGTCCAGCGCAGACTTGTCTTCGGCATTGCAAGGCGGGTTCTTCCTCCGAATACTCCATAGAAGATTTTGAACACAAGGATAGTGTCCGGCTCTGCAAAACAAATTCCACATACCACCACAGAGAGAATAATATTTCCACAAATCTAATCTGCTGACACGTTTAGCAACATGACATCACGCCATGGCCCGGTCATTATTTGAACAGTTTTTCTCAACCAGCACTGCACATATCGTGAGGCGGTTTTCTTGACACGTCTTGTCGAAGTAGAGATCGTGTCCCCCCTATCACGGGATTCTCATCAATACGGATGTGGGTAACCCAACCACGCCATCAATTACGGCACTTGGGGAATAAGAGGTTTTACCAGGTGAGTGGGGAGGCGCATCACCTCTTCCGCCCTTATAAAGGGACAAGGATTCACTCTTTTCACCCATGCCTTCTTCCCGATTCATTCCCTTCTGCTCAGGCTCCAGCGCCCAAGCGTTCACCTTCTCTGCCCACAAAGGGTCTTCCAAAGATGTCCGGATCCGGAGCAGGAGGCAAATGGATGGCCTCTACCATCCGAGAGAAGGATATCAAAAAGCTTCGGGAGGCCGGGTATCTGGCCAAGAAAATCAGCCACCGTCTCCCGACGGCGGGACAGATAGTCCCCACTCCGGAACCCCACGAGAGGGTTGTATTCCTCCCTCACATTGTCCGTGGGCTAGGGTTTCCCCTCCACCCGTTCGTCCATGGCATCATGTATTATTATGGGATCGATCTTCACGATCTGTCCCCCAATTCCTTCCTCAACATCTCGACGTTCATTGTTGTGTGTGAGGCTTTTCTCCGCATTTCACCGCACTTTGGTTTATGGCTGAAGGTTTTTAATGTGAAGCCCAAGGTGGTGGGCGGAGAGCACACCAAGTGCGGGGGCACTATGGTGAGCAAGATGCCCAACGTCATATGGCCAACGGGAACCTTTAACGATTCTGTCAAGGAGTGGCAACAATAGTGGTTTTACATCACTGAGCCGTGCAGCAAGGAATGGACCGCCTCTCCCGAGTTTTGATCTGGTGCCCCTTTGCGGCTTACATCCTGGGTTAAGAAAGGCCCGGTCCTCGTCTGACGAACTGTCGGTGCTCTAGACGCACGTTAAAAGTATGGGAGACAAGAACATTGAACTTGTCAACGTAGTCTAGGTGATGTTAGTCCGCCAGATACTGCCTTGTCAATACCGGACTTGCAATCTATGGGAATTCGATCCGGCCAGGCACCAAACCTTGTGAGGGTTCTTCGGCTCCTCGCACAAGGACATTTGGAAGGTGCTTTTCAAGTCCAACAAATCATGGCCGGACTCTGCCAAGGACCACGGGTACCAACTGTCCGCCCTGCAAGTTCGGTGAGTTTATCAAACTTTTCTATCCGCATGACCCAAAGGAAGCGCTTAACCCATGTTATTCAACTCTCCCAGGGCTGGACAAAGAAAGAGGAGAGGATCCATTGTCCGGCCCCGCTACCCGAAGACCCAGCCATCCCACTTCTGACGAAGATGCTGGTTCCGGTGTCTTACAAGGTGCCGGAGAAGACGGCCGAGAAGGAGGCCAAAAAGACCCGGGGCAGCCTTCGTCGCCGCGGCACTTCAGACATAATACCCGAAGGTTCTGATGCCCATTCTGCCTCCGAAGAGGACGATGAGGAGGAATATGAATCCCCTGCGGGGGGAAGAAGGAAAAGGACGGCCTCCGCACCCTTGGAGGCGGAACTTCCCAAAAGGGGAAAGGCTCCTCTTTCGGAGGAGTCCACTGCCACCGCCGACAGCGGCCCGACATGGGATCCCAGGGCCCAGCCCCTGGTGAACTCATAAGTGTATAAAATCCGAGTACGTTTAAGCGTCCGGACTCATCGTGGCTTAGTATTTTAACCTAAGCCATATTTTTCTGTAGTCCGGTGTGGTCCCGAACCAAACAATCCTCATCACTGGACCTGCTGAGCTCAAATGCTATGGAGAGTGGGACGCCCTCAAAGGCCCCTTCCTCCAAATAGGTGCATAACACCAAGGCTTCGTCCCAGAAGGACCCCGGCCAAGGAGTAAAGGAAGAAACCGTGAAGGCGGCGCCTGGAGGTCAAACCGCAGGGGGCGGACACATGGGGGAAAAGATTCCCATGGGGTCTGAAGACGGGGGCGATGCTGAGTTCAGCTCCCCACCGGATGCGATTCCAGAGACCTATACAACTCCAGAATCAAGAAGACAGCCTCCTTCGGCTGGAGGAGGCGTGCCTGTTCCGCCGGCGACCTCTCGACATCTAGAAGTGTCGGATGCTTTGTTGGTGGTGTTACAAGATGTCGCCATCGTTGATGACCACCGTGCCCTTATGGGTGCGGTGATTGAGAAGATTCAGTCAACTGAGAGTGGACTGAACGAAGCCTGTATCAGCCTTATGAGAGGCTTTGAGGTATGTTTTATGAGTTGTCGAAGAGTGTCATAGTATAGATAGTAGCCCCTGATACACTGTTCGGTGAAAGAAAGAACCGGACAGGGGATCAAATTGATGATCGCAGGAAGACTCATTGAATGACATTGATTTCTCTTCTGTTTCAAGCAGTACCTGTGGCGACTGCTGCCTCTCGTACTGCGGAGATCTCCGGACTGAAGCAAAGTCTGGAGCGGGCCATAGAAGAACTTGGCCAATTGAAAATGCAGTTGAGTGATAAACAAGGTATGCACAAGCGTTGCGCGCATTTATTGTGAAATAAATGTTCAGTATGAAATAAGCCACATAATTTGTGCTAGGGGTTATGACCGAAGTCGAGGCCCTCAAAAGGGCCATTGCCGAGGCTGAGAAAAAGGCAGCCACAAAGCGGACTCTTCGTGAGAAACACGAGGCCAGAGTTATTAAAGCTGAGCATGAGCTGCAAGAGGCCGTAAGTAAATGCGAGACCTTGGAGCAGAGTTTAACGGAGAAAGCGTCCAAACTCACCAAGGCGCGTCAAGCCACGAGCGACGCCCGGGGGGAAACCCAAAGCGCCCTACAGGGGATCCAAGAGGCCAGAAAGATCGCGGCGGGTAAGGCTTTTCCCATGTAAATCAAGTATTTGAAGGGAAAACTATGTTTCTGATTTTGAATCCGGATTTCTCAGGCGTATTTGCTGAGCTACCTTGCAGCATATCAGATGCCGCCAAATTCTACCGAGCCAAAGAAAGGAACACCGCGGATAAGCTCTTCTGGTCATAGTATTTGGTGCCGAATTATCCGATGCCTTTTGCCGATCAACTAAAACAGCTGATCGAACTGCATAAGGCAGCGGAACTAGCCATGAAAGATATGGTTATCCGGCTATGGCCTACCGAGCCGATTCCAAGCAGCTACTTCGGGCTCATGAGGCGGCTTGTAAGCACTTACCCTCGACTTGACGTCATCAAGCGGTCAGTCTGTATAGAAGGAGCGCGAATGGCCTTCGCCCGCGCAAAGGTGCATTGGGGGAAGATGGATGCTGAAAAGCTGGTGACCGGAGGACCGCCAGAGGGGAAGGAGCACCACAAGCCCGAATTATATTATAAGAGTGTCCTGAAAGGATCCTACCTTGCATCGGAGCTATGCACCAAGGATGTTATATTTCCATGAATGCCAATCATGTTGTCCTTTGTAATGTTTGAACAAGGTCATTTATATGTCGCCTGTTATATAAAAGTTTACCCTCCTGTGCGGCCGTTTTTAGGTTAAACTTGAGATTTGGCCAGTCATCAGCTTCTGCCCCCACATAAGAAGTACGAGGGTGTTCGGGATAAACCTGAGCACTCTTTATCCCAGTTTTGGGTCCTTCAAAGGAGGTGCTCAGCACAATGAACCAGGCAATCAGACTATAGGGCTTTATCACTCTCACTTAGCCATAGGAGCTTTAGTATGGTCGGCGCAGCCCCTTGTGTTCGGAAGACCGTACTAGGGGCTCTATAAGCGCCCGATCGGAGAAAAACCGATCCATCGCACGCTGCATTGGTTATGGCATTATGCGGAAGAAATCCTTAAAGATTTGATAACTGCTCGAACAGCTGACCAGCTCTCGCCGTATCATGATAGTCAGTTTTCGGCTTTCTCTACCGAGGTGCTCATCCGGAAGAACCGGGACACAATCACAGTAGTTCTCCCAGTGCTACCTTAGTCGATATAGCGCAATGTAAGGTACCAAAACATGGCAGCCGGGCAAACCCAACTATTGACCCAAGACATGATTCGGAGCTGATGCATATAATGCTATAGGTTCGGGGTGCCGAACTTCGATGAAGGTGTTCGGACTTTTATTGCCGTGTTATGGGAAAAACGAAGCCCCTGGCATATTTAAGGCATATCGCTGTGTACGGATGCCACTTGACAAAATGATTTCGATAAGAAATAATCAGCAGGTAAAAGTCATATAAATCCACATGTTGTATTTGAATGATACGTCTATGCGTATGGGTACAAGTAATGTGATAAAAAAGAGGTTGTGATAGCAGAACCTACTGTGACCAGGGGGAAGAGGTTGAGTGCGGATCCGTAATATAGCCGAACGGTCACTGTGGGGAATGTCTAAGGATTCCCTAACGCGTTCAAGCTGCCTCCGTGTAGTCCGTCCTGGTCGGTGCAAAGGTGAACCTGCGAAGCAAGTATAAAAATGTTTACATGCCGGAGGGCGGTTGAACCGCTGAGTTCGGCCTGTCATGGCCTTCGCCGGAGTGTTTAGTTGAACTCTGGGCGAGCCGGAGTATCCTTCCGTGAAGTAGTTCAGAGCCCCTTGACGGTGTCCGGGAGCCTGAACGTCGACTCGAGGTTTGGCTACAAGGTGCTGCTCGTTGTTTCTGCTGCTAAGGCACTGGTGTATTTGTTGGTGCCGAAGGAAGGTTCGGCCTTGCCATGAACCGTGATGACGCCGCATGGACCAGACATCTTGAGCTTACGATAGGCATAATGTGGTACCGCGTTGAATCGACCGAACGCGGTTCGCCCGAGAAGTGCTTGATAGTCACTGCGGAAAGGGGAGATTTCGAAGATTAACTCTTCGATACGGTAATTTTCTGGTGATCCGAAGATTACCTCAAGGGCAATGGAGCCTGTACAGCTAACCTCCGTACCTGGTATGATGCCTCTAAAAGTGGCTTTAGTGGGTTTGGTTGCTGAATGATCGATGTCAATCTTGCGCAATGTGTCCTGGTAAAGCAGATTTAAACTGCTACCTCTGTCCATAAGGACTCGAGTGAGGTGGAACCCGTCTACTATTGGGTCGAGGATTAGTGCGCCGGATTACCCTGATTGGCGTTAACCGGACGATCCGTGCAGTTGAAGGTGACTGGCCCTAGTTTGTATTGTGGGATGGCTAGTTCCGTTGAGTCGCCATCCCTAAGGGTGCATATCTGGTCCGAGTTGGCAATTTTGGTGGTATTTACCACATTCACCGATTGAATATGGGGGGGGGGGTACTTTTGCCCTCGTGTGTTTGGTGATCTGGGCTCTTCGTCGCTATCATCGCTTTGAGACCCCTCTTCATCTTTGGCACCTGCATTGTTAGCTTCTTTGAAGACCCAACATTCTCTGTTGGTATGGGTGGCTGGCGTTTCTGGGGTGCCATGAATTTGGCATTGGCGATCGAGTATGCAGTCTTGACTGGATGGACCCAGATTTTTATTTTTGGGTGGCCCTTTCCGCTGACCGAACTTTGAGCCCCCGAACCCGGCATTAACTGCCATATTTTTGGCATTTTCACCATATTTGCGGCGCTTGTGTTTGTTGCGTCGTGGTTTGCCGTTTCTATCCCTGGCTTCTGATATGCCAGGTTTGCTTGCTGTATTGGTACTACGAGCCAAACAGCTATCTTCGCCCGCACAAAAGTGGGTCATAAGTGTCGTGAGGGCTGCCATGGATTTTGGCTTCTCTTGGCCGATGTGCCGGGTGAGCCATTCGTCACGGATATTATGCTTAAATGCCGCTGAGGCCTCTGCATGCCGACAATTGACAATTTGGTTCTTCTTGGTTAGGAACCGGGTCCAGAATTTTCTAGCCGATTCCCCTGGCTGCTGAGTTATATGACTTAAATCGTCAGCGTCCGGAGATCACACATAAGTGCCCTGGAAATTGTCCAGGAATGCCTCTGCCAGGTTCTCCCAACTTCCGATGGAGTTTGCCGGCAAGCTATTGAGCCAATGCCAAGCCGACCCTTTAAGTTTTAGCGGGAGATATTTGATGGCATGTAGGTCATCCCCGCGGGCCACGTGAATGTGGAGGAAGAAGTCTTCTATCCATACCGCGGGGTCTGTGGTACCATCGTATGATTCAATGTTTACGGGTTTAAACCCTTTTGAGAATTCGTGATCCATTACTTCATCAGTGAAGCATAAGCGGTGTCCAGCGCCTTTGTGCTGATCTATACCACGACGCGGTTTATACGAGTCTTGTCTGCCGTGTTCGGCTCGACCGGATTTGCTTTGAGTGTATCCAGCGTGAAGATCATCGTCGCGTGGTGGTGCATGCCCCCGTGATCCATAGATCAATCTTGCATGTTTTGCCTTGTTTTCCAATACGTCTCGCAGGTCCCGCGTGTTTCCCCGGGCCTTGGTATTTTTGTTTGATTGGCGGCGGGGTGCGGGCTGGACTTCGGGCTGAAATGCCTCTCTATATCGGCCATGAGGTGGCCCGTCAGCCGCATCATACGCTGGTGATGTGGGTTTCAAAGCTTTCTCTTCGAGGTGAGGTAGCACCCTGCGCTTTGGATAACTCTTGGTTGGGAGCTCGAGTTCATATTCTTCGGCCGCAAGGACTTCGGTCCATCTGTCTGCTAGCAAATCTTGATCAGCTCGAAGCTGTTGTTGCTTTTTCTTCAAGCTATTTGTTGTGGCTATAAGCCGGCGCTTTAAGCGCTCCAACTTGACGGGATCCTCAGGCACGATAAATTCTTCGTCGCCGAGGCTCACCTCGTCTTCGGAGAGAGGCATGTAATTGTCCTCATCCGATTCTCCATCTGCTGCCCGCTCTGGAGGGTTAGCTTGTTCACCCTCCCGCTCTAAATCGTGCTGGAGGGGATTGTTGTCGTCTTCGGCACTATCTGGAGTGTTATTGTCTCTTGTGCCGGTATCACTACTTTTTCTATGGTGGGACTTAGAGCGGCGCCGCTGACGTCGGCGCTCGGGTTGCTTCTTGGAGGGGTCATCCTCTGCTGTCTCGTCTCCATTGCCTTCTTTGGGGGTGTTCACCATGTATATATCATATGATGAGGTGGCGGTCCAGCGCCCTGTGGGTGATGGTTCCTGTTCGTCCCCTGCATCATCGTCCGTATCGTCAATGTCTTCGGAGTCGAAGTCGAGCATGTCGGTTAAATCATCGACAGTGGCTACTAAGTGGGTAGCGAATTTCTTCGTCGTCCGCATCTCATTCTAGCCGGACATAGTTCGGCCAAGGTTCTCCTAACAAGGAGAGAGACATTAATGAATTTAGCACGTCGCCGAAAGGTGAGTGCTGAAAGATATCCACGGAGGTGAACTCCGTGATCGGCGCCCAATCAAATTCGATAGGCATGGACGCAGGCGGATCGGAGTCTGTGGCCGGGGACGAATCCAGTGGTTCGGCAATACGGCTCTCGTAAGGGGTGAAGTCAGTATCCGGCTCCATCGCCACTGAGAGTGCGACCTCCATGGCGGGTGTAGGTGTCAAAACCGGTGGATCTCGGGTAGGGGGTCCCAAACTGTGCGTCTAGGCTGGATGGTAACAGGAGGCAAGGGACACGAAGTTTTACCCAGGTTCGGGCCCTCTTGATGGAGGTAAAACCCTACGTCCTACTTGATTAATATTGATGATATGGGTAGTACAAGAGTAATCTACCACGAGATCGGAGAGGCTAAACCCTAGAAGCTAGCCTATGGTATGATTGTTGTTCTGTATGTTGTCCTACGGACTAAAACCCTCCGGTTTATATAGACACCGGAGAGGGTTAGGGTTACACAAAGTCGGTTACAATGGTAGGAGATCTACATATCCGTATCGCCAAGCTTGCCTTCCACGCCAAGGAAAGTCCTTTCCGGACACGGGACAAAGTCTTCAATCTTGTATCTTCATAGTCCAGGAGTCCGGCTGAAGGTATAGTCCGACCATCCGGACACCCCCTAATCCAGGACTCCCTCAGTAGCCCCTGAACCAGGCTTCAATGATGACGAGTCCGGCGCGTAGATTGTCTTCGACATTGCAAGGCGGGTTCCTCCTCCAAGTACTTCATAGAAGATTTTGAACACAAAGATAGTGTCTGGCTCTGCAAAATAAGTTTCCACATATTGCCATAGAGATAATAATATTTACACAAATCTAATCTGCTGACGTATTCCGTAGTGTGACGCACCATGGCCATGTCTTTATTTGAATCATTTTATTGTCCCACCTCAGCGCGTCATGCGAGGCGGTTTCCTTGGCACATCTTGTTAAAGCAGAGATCGGGTCCCCTTATTCCGGGATTCTCATCAATACAGGCATGGGTAACCCAACCGCGCCATTGATTACGGCGCTTGGGGATAAGCGAGTTTTACCAGGCTGGTGAGGACATGTAGTTGCGTCCACCCATATAAGGGGATAAGGATCCACCTTTCCACCTACGCCTTCTTCCTCCTTTGCCTATCCATTCTCGCGCACTCGAGCTCCAGCGCCCAAGTCCGCACTCCCCACCTCAACCTTCTCCAGCCATGTCCGGAGCGGGAGGCAAATGGATGGTCTCCTCCGTTATGGAGGGACACATCAAAAAACTAAGGAAGGCCGGATACTTGTCTAACGACATCGCGTACCGGCTTCCCGAAGAGGGGCAGCTCCTTCCCACCCCAAGGCCCCATGAGAGGGTAGTGTTCCTTCCCCACTTCCTCCGCGGACTAGGCTTTCCTATCCACCCATTTGTCCGGGGACTCATGTTCTACTACGGCCTGAATTTCCATGATCTGGCCCCGAATTTCATCCTCAACATCTCGGCGTTTATCGTCATGTGCGAGGATTTCCTCTGCATCCGCCCCCATTTCGGCCTATGGCTCAAGACTTTCAATGTCAAGCCGAAGGTAGTGCGCGGCAACCAGGCGGAGTGCGGAGGCGCCATGGTGGGCAAGATGCCCAACATCTTATGGCTCGAGGGCTCCTTTGTGGAGACCCTGAAGGGGTGGCAATCGGGGTGGTTTTACATCACTGAGCCGCGCGACCCTGAGTGGGTCGCAGCCCCCGAGTTCCGGTCCGGACCCCCAACACGGCTCACGTCCTAGAAAGAGACGGGCATGTCGTGGGGCAGCAAAGGAGAGGTGATTGGACTGCAAACATGCATCCAAATCCTGGTGGGCAAGCAGCTCAAGCTTGTCAACGTAGTCCAGGTCATGCTCATCCGCTGGATCCTCCCATGTCAACAACGGGCCTTCAATCTGTGGGAGTTCAACCCTGCGTAGCACCAAACTCTGAGCAGGCTCTTCGACACGACATACGAAGATGTCTAGAAGGTGCTTTTCAAGGGCGCCGAGGCTCCCGCATCTGCTACCGAGGATCGCGGATTCAGCATGCAGCATCACGCCAGCGCGGTAAGTTGTTTGTGCCTTTTACAGGGTATTAGTTTCTCATAGTTTAACTCTATGCGGGATCTAAGCTCCCTTACCTTTGACAGGTTTGGCAGGCGAAGTCCGGACAGATCAACTGTCCGGCTCCTTTGCCCGAAGACCCAGCCGATGCCCACTTGGCGAAGTTGCTGGTTCCGGCACCCTAGGTGGTGCCGGAGAAGAAGGCCAAGAAGAAGGCCACGGGGACTCGAAAGAGTGCCCGGCGCCAGGAGGTGTCGGAATCATCATCCGATGACTCCAAGACGCACTCCTCCCATGAAGACGAGGAGGAGGAAGAAGAGACCTCTCCCCCTCCAGCGGGGGAAGGGAAGAAAAGGAAGGCCGCCCCAACTGGGGAGGCTGAAGGGTCCAAGAAGGGGAAAAGCCTTCCTCCGGACTACTCCACCAACACCGACGACGGCGAAGAGGAGTGGCCGCTAAAGGCCAAGCCCCTGGCGAAATCGTAAGTATCCGGATACCAGAGTAATTCGTAGTATTCCTTTATTGCACAGCTTTCCCTCATGTCGAATATGATTATGTAGCCCACCCAAAGACCGTCTCGACGCGTCGTCGAGCGGTTCACTGGACTCGTCGGATGTGAATTCGCTTCCGACGGCTTCCTCCCCCTGCCCTACGGATGACACCGAAGTGTTGTCCCAATAGGTTCCAGGCCAGGAGGAGGTGGTCCTGGAGGCGCCGCAAGGCCACCTCCCGGACTCCAGGAGTAAAGGGGATAAAAACCCCCAGGGCTCCAAGTCCGGCTCTAGGCCGGACACCGCTCCGGAACCTTCAAAGGTTCCAGAGTCCTGCGGGTGACCTCCTTCTAAGAGGAGCGAGCCCTTCGTGCCGGTGACCCCCGTCCAACCGGAGGCGCCGGACAGTCTGTTGGAGGTGCTCAAAGGCGCCTCCATCAACGAGGAGCACCGCACCATTATGAGTGCGGTGGTCCAGAAGGTTCAGTCCGCCAAGAACGGACTGACTGAAGCTTGTGCTAGCCTTTTAATAGGCTTTGAGGTAAGTAAAGAATGTGTAAATAATATTACCGCATAGACAGTAGCCCCTGATGCTCTGTTTGGCGTTCGGGAAGAAAAGCCGAATAGAGGATCAAATAAAATTCGCAGGAGTCTAACAAAAAGGAGTCAATATGCGGATGCAGGCTTCTCTGCTGGCGTCCGCCATACTGACTGCGGAAGTGGACACGCTAAAGCAGAACCTCGAGCAGTCCGAGCAAGAGCTCGGACGTGCCAAGAAGCAGCTCGAGGACAAGGATGGTAAGAAATACCTTGTTTTAAATATATATAAAAAAGGTGCAATTGCAAAAAATGACAGGATTATCGAGGCTGTTGTAGGGGCTATGTCTGAGGTGGCGACCCTTAAGCAAGCGCTGCTCGAGGCCGAGAAGAGGGAGGCCACGGAACGCAACGAGCGGGAGAAGTATGAGGCCGAGGTTGGCAAGGTGCGGCAAGAGCTCCAGGCTCTCATGGAAAAACATGAGAGTTTGGAGCTTGACTCAAAGATGCGAGCGTCCGAGCTCGCGGTGGCTATTGAAAATGCCAAGTATGCCAAGGCCGAATCCCAGAAGATCCTCTAGGAGTTGGATGAGGTGAAAAAGATAGCGGCGGGTAAGGCATTCTTTATGCAAAGCAAACACATAAACGTGAGTTACTTGTTACTTACCCGAATCCGGAGCTCTCTAGGAGCATTCGCAGATCTTCCCCGTAGCGTGTCCGATGCTGCCGCATTCTATCGAGCCGAGGAGGGTAGCTCGACAAAGAAGGTGTTCTGGTCTCAGTATGCTGAGGCCAGACACCCCGTGCCCCTGAGCGACCAGCTGAAGCAACTGGTCGAGCTCCACAAGGCGGCCGAAGAGGCCATGAAGGGCCTCATAGTTCGGCTGTGGCCTGGGGAGGCTCTACCTGGGAGCTATTTTGGGCTGGTGCGGCAGCTGGTGGGGGCCTGTCCAAGGCTCGAAGTCATCAAGCGCTCCGTCTGCATTGAAGGTGCCCGTAGGGCCCTTGCCCGTGCTAAGGTGCACTGGGGCAAGCTAGATGCTGAGAAGCTTGTGAAGGACGGGCCACCGCCGGGGAAGGAGCATCGCAAGCCCAAGAATTATTATAAGGATGTTCTGAAGGGTGCTTGCCTTATGGCGGATGAATGTTCCAGGGATGTAATTTTTGAGTAAAACTCGCTCGTTTTGTCCTGTGCGCTGAAAACTTGTTCATATGCGCTAAGCAATGCTGTTGGAATTTAAAATATTACCTTCTGTGCGGCTGTTTATCAAATTTGAGAGATGGTGAGTCGTCGGCTTCTGCCCCCGTGCCGCTAGTGCTGGGGTGTTCGGGGATAAACCTTAGCGCTCTTTTTCCCATGTTTGGGTCCTTCGAGGGAGGCGCTCAGCCCAACGAACAAGGCAATCGGACTATAATGCATGAATACTCTCACTTAGCCATAGAATTCTATAATTTTAAATTTCGGCGAAGCCCCTGGTATTCGGAAGACCGATTTCGGGGCACTATCCACGCCTTGGCCGGACAGAGCCGACTCCTCGCTCTAAGCGGCGTAAGTCTTTAGGGACTCGAAAAACCTCTCGAACAGCGACCAGCTCTCGCTTCATCATGACAGTCAGTTTTAGCTTTCTCTACTGAGGTCCTCGACCCAGCTCAACTGGGGCACAATCGTAGTAGTTCTCCTAGTGCTACCTTAGCCGATATAGCGGAACGTAAGGCACCAAAACATAGGAGCCGGGAAAACCCAACTATTGACCCAAGACATGATTCGGAGCCGATGCATATAATGCTATAAGTTCGGGGTGCCGCACTTGTTAAAGTGTTCGGACTTCTCACACCATATTGAGGGGTACTAAAGCCCCTGGGAGTTCCATAATGCGGCATGGCTTGTCTGCTTCCCTGGTTCTTGCATCGTTTGTGCGGCAATTGAACTGCCGAATAGGCCTTCTGAAGAGTGGAGTCCTGAAAGTAAGAGAAAATTGAAAGATCGGCAGCCCCTGGTGCGGTTTAAGCCGTGTTTCGAGCGTGCCGTGATGGTGCCCCTCCCCCTGTACCCATGGTATTTCTAGAGCGTAGTTATGTACGTGAAGTACTGGTGTCGCATTTTTGCGAGGGCTGGGGTTGGGGCCGCATTGCTACGCCTGCTCGGAACGTGCCAGGCGGTCTTGTTGTAGGTTACTCCGGGCGCACTTGACGGTGTCCGGAGGTTTAATGGCCGGACTGGAGAACTGCCTGGAGAGGCTGCTTTGTACTTCCGCAGCAAGGGCCGCCGTGTGCTCCTCCGTTCAGAGAGAGTGTTTGGTGTTTTCATTGACCGTAATTACTCCTCGAGGGCCTGGCATCTTGAGCTTAAGGTATGCGTAGTGCGGTACCGCACTGAACTTGGCGAATGCGGTTCGCCCGAGCAGTGCGTGATAGCCACTGCGGAATGGGACTATGTCGAAGATTAACTCCTCGCTTCGGAAATTATCTGGAGATCCGAAGACCACTTCAAGTGTGACTGAGCCTGTACAGTTGGCCTCTACACCTGGTATTACGCCTTTAAAGGTTATTTTGGTGGGCTTAATCCTCGAGGGATCTATGCCCATTTTCCGCACTGTATCCTGGTAAAGCAGGTTTAGGCTGTTGCCGCCGTTCATAAGGACTCTAGTGAGATTAAATCCGTCAATGATTGGGTCTAGAACCAATGCGGTGAATCCGCCATGACGGGTGCTAGTGGGATGGTCCCTTCGATCAAAGGTGATCGGGCAGGAGGACCATGGGTTGAACTTTGGGGCGACTGGCTCTACCGCGTATATGTCCCTTAACGCGTGCTTCCGCTCCCTCTTGGGGATGTGGGTTGCATATATCATGTTCACCATCCACACTTGTGGGGAAAAACCCTTCTGTCCACTGTTGTTCGGCGGCTGGGGCTCTTCGTCGTCATCGCTATGCAGCCACGTGTCTTTATTTTCGGCATTTAACTTGCCTGCCTGCTTGAACACCCAACAATCCCTGTTGGTGTGATTGGCCGGCTTTTCGGGGGTGCCATGTATCTGGCACAAGCGGTCGAGTATTCGGTCCAAACTGGACGGGCCCCTAGGATTTCTTTTGAATGGCTTTTTCCGCTGACCGGATTTATAGCCTCTGAATCCGGCATTAACTACCGTATCCTCAGCATTGTCGTCGTTAATGTGGTGCTTCTACTTGTTGCGACGTGACCTGCCAGTACTGTCCCTGGTATCCGAATTACCAGGGTTCTTGGTCATATTGTTGCTACGAGCAAGCCAGCTGTCTTCTCCCGCGCAAAAGCGGGTCATGAGTGTCGTGAGTGCTGCCATAGATTTCGGCTTTTCCTGTCCAAGGTGCCGGGCAAGCCACTCGTCACGAATATTGTGCTTGAAGGCTGCTAGGGCCTCTGCGTCCGGACAGTTGACTATTTGATTTTTCTTTGTTAGGAACCGTGTCCAGAATTGCCTGGCCGATTCCTTTGGCTGCTGAATTACGTGGCTTAGGTCATCGACGTCTGGTGGTCGCACATAAGTGCCCTGGAAATTGTTGAGGAATGTGGCTTCCAGGTCCTCCCAACAACCGATTGATCCTGTTGGCAAGCTGTTAAGCCAATGCCGAGCTGGTCCTTTAAGCTTCAGTGGGAGGTATTTGATGGCGTGGAGATCATCGCCGCGGGCCATGTGGATATGAAGGAGATAATCCTCGATCCATACCGCAGGATCTGTTGTGCCATCATATGATTCGATGTTTACGAGTTTGAAACCCTCGGGGACTTGATGATCCATTACTTCGTCTATGAAGCCTAGTGGGTGTGCGGCGCCTCTGTATTGGGCTATATCACGATGTAGCTCCAATGAGCTTTGTCTACTGTGTTTGGCCCTACCGGATTTGTGTTCGGCATGATGGTTACCGTCTCAAGTCGTGGGGCGACCACGTGATCCGTAGATCGATCTTGTTTGCCTTGCCTTGTCCTCCAACATATCTCGCAGGTCTGGTGCATTTTCCCGTGCCTTGGTACGGGGTGCGGCTTGAGTGGAGGGCCGAGAGGCCTCTCTATCGCGGCCACGAGATGGCCGGTCGGCCGTATCAAGTGCTGGTGATGTAGGTTTAAGTGCTTCCTCCTCTAATCGGGGTAGCAACCTACGCTTTGGGTAGCTCTTGGAGGGGAATTCGAGTTTATGCTCTTCGGTCACAAGGACTTCAGTCCATCTGTCGACTAGCAAATCTTGATCAGCTCTAAGTTGTTGCTGTTTTTTCTTGAGGCTTCTTGCCGTGGCCATAATCCTGCGTTGAAAACGCTCTTCCTCGACGGGATCCTCTGGCACGATGAATTCGTCGTCGTCGAGGCTTGCCTCGTCTTCGGAGGGAGGCATACAATTATCGTCCTCAACCTCTCTGTCTACCGCTCTCTCATGAGGGCTGGCTTCTTCATCCTCCTGTGCTGAATCTTGCTGGAGGTGGTTTTCTTCGGCACTCTCCGGAGTATTATTATCTCCCGTGCTGGAATCACCATATTTGCTTTGGCGGGATTTTGAGCGGCGCCGCTGACGCCGGCGCTTAGGCTGTTTCTTGGAGGGGTCATCCTCCGCTGTTCCATCGCCATCTCCTTCTTTTGGGGTGTCCACCATGTATATGTCATATGAAGAGGTGGCTTTCCAGGGCCCAATAGGCGCTGGTTCTTCATCGTCTCCTGCATCGGCGTCCATACCGTCGATGTCTTCGGAGTCGAAGTCGAGCATGTCGGTTAAATCATCGACAGTGGCTACAAAGTGGGTGGTGGGTGGGCTTTGAATTTCTTCATCATCCGCATCCCAACCTTGCTGACCGTAGTCCGGCCAGGCTCTCCTGATAAAGAGAGAGACTTTAGTGTCTTCAGAATATCACCGAAAGGCGAGTGCTGAAAGATGTCCGCGGCAGTAAACTCCATGATCGGCGCCCAATCGGATTCGATCGGCAGGGGCGCGGAGGGTTCGGAGTCCAGAGAGGAGTCCGGCTCCTTGGAGTCACGAGTCTCGCGGAGTGCGGGGCTGGTGTTCGGCTCGATCGCCGTTGGGATCGCAGCCCCCGAGGCGGCGTCCAACCACCCATCCTCGATCGGCGCAGTTGGCTCCGAATTAAGGGTCGAAGCCAATGCGGGTGCGGCCTCCAGGGCACTGTTCGGCGGCAGAGCTAGATCATGCTCGTCGTGATAGTGCGGCGCGCTCGGCAGTGGCTCGAATCCATCGAGGATCAAGTCCTCACGGATGTCAGCCATGTAGTTTAAACTTCTAAATCTGACCTGACGGCCAGGGGCAAAGCTTTCGATCTGCTCCAGATGGCCAAGTGAATTGGCCCGCAGTGCGAAGCCGCCGAAGACGAAGATCTGTCCGGGGAGGAAGGTCTCACCCTGGACTGCATCGCCATTGATGGTCGTAGGAGCCATCAAGCCTAACGGCGATGACACAGAGGAACTCTCAATGAAAGCACCAATGTCGGTGTCAAAACCGGCGGATCTCGGGTAGGGGGTCCCGAACTGTGCGTCTAGGCCGGATGGTAGCAGGAGGCAAGGGACACGAAGTTTTACCCAGGTTCGGGCCCTCTTGATGGAGGTAAAACCCTATGCCCTACTTGATTAATATTGATGATATGGGTAGTACAAGAGTAGATCTACCACGAGATCGGAGAGGCTAAACCCTAGAAGCTAGCCTATGGTATGATTGTTGTTCTGTATGTTGTCCTACGGACTAAAACCCTCCGATTTATATAGACACCAGAGAGGGTTAGGGTTACACAAAGTCGGTTACAATGGTAGGAGATCTAAATATCCGTATCACCAAGCTTGCCTTCCACGCCAAGGAAAGTCCCTTTCGGACACAGGATGAAGTCTTCAATCTTGTATCTTCAAAGTCCAGGAGTCCGGCTGAAGGTATAGTCCGACCATCCAGACACCCCCTAATCCAGGACTCCCTCAGCGAGGTCTATCCCCCCGTCCTCGGATGGCGCAATTTGCTCCAGATTGAGGGCCGGAGTAGTTGCAGGTGTGATCTCCCGAACACTTTCCGACGGTAGAGTTACGTCATGCTCGTCGTGATTGTGTGGCGCACCTGACATGGGCTCGAATCCGTCGAAGATCAAGTCTCCGCGGATGTCGGCAGTGTAGTTTAAGTTTCTGAACCTGACCTGGTGGTCAGGGGCGTAGCTATGGATCTGCTCCAGATGGCCAAGCGAGTTGGCCCGTAGTGCGAAGCCGCCGAATACGAAGATCTACCCAAGGAGGAAAACCTCACCCTGGACCGCATCGTTACCGATGATCGAAGGATCCATCGAGCCTTATGTGACGGCACAGTGGAACTCTCAATGAAAGCATCAATGTCGGTGTCAAAACCAGCGGATCTCGGGTAGGGGGTCCCGAACTATGCGTCTAAGGCGGATGGTAACAGGAGGCGGGGGACACGGTGTTTACCTTTGTTCGGGCCCTCTTGATGGAGGTAATACCCTACGTCCTGCTTGATTGATCTTGATGATATGAGTATTACGAGAGTTGATCTACCATGAGATTGTAGAGGCTAAACCCTAGAAGCTAGCCTATGGTATGATTGTTGTTGTCCTATGGACTAAACCCTCCGGTTTATATAGACACCAGAGGTGGCTAGGGTTACACAGAGTCGGTTACAAAGGAGGAGATCTACATATCCGTATTGCCAAGCTTGCCTTCCACGCCAAGGAGAGTCCCATCCGGACACGAGACGAAGTCTTCAATCTTGTATCTTCATAGTCCAACAGTCCGGCCAAAGGATATAGTCCAGCTGTCCGGAGACCCCCTAATCCAGGACTCCTTCAGTACTACTGCACCAAACCAGCAGTACTACCGCAAGGGCTCACGGTACTACCACAGTAAGTCGCGGTACTACCGTGGCCACGGTAGGAGCTAGCCCAGGCCTGTAGTAAAGAAGCTGGAGGCGGTACTGCCGCTCGCGCGGTACTACTGCACCCCCTTGCGGTACTACTGCAAGGCAGGATTGGACTAGCCTGGGAAGGGCGCGGACAAATAAAGAAAACATCCGTGGAATCTTCCGTTGACTTTCAAACCGTGTGCAAAAATTTGACACGGTACTACAGCACAAGGCACGCGGTACTACCGCACAGGGAGCGGATGTAAAAACTTACATCCGCCCCTACTTCCGCTTATGGTGCTGTGCCGGGCCAGGACTCACGGTACTACAGCTCCCAAGGAGCGGTACTATCGTGACCACCTACTGTACTACCGCAATGGCCTGCGATACTACCGCAGGGGCCTGTGCTCCGAAGAGCAGTACTACCGCATGCCCCAGAACAGCAACACTAGGAATCCTTCTTTTTGCATAAGCACGAAGAAACGGAGGATGCTCCATAGTGCTAAGGGAAAGGTGGTGCAAAAAGGAGTAAACGTGTACGTGATGATTCCACCCAAACCTTCTGTAACACCCTCGATGCGGCTATATCTCCCACATGTCGAAGCACGACTTAGAGGCATAACCACATTGAAAGCAATGTCGCAAGTGAGGTAATCTTCACACAACCCATGTAATACATAAGGGAAAGCGGTACATAGTTGTCTTACAATCGCCACTTCAAACAATACATAAATAAAGCATTACAATATCCAAATACAATCAAGGTCCGACTACGGAACCAAAATAAAAGAAGAACCCCAAATGCGACAAGGTCCCCGATCGACCCCAACCGGGTTGCACTACTGATCAACTAGAACGAAACAACACAAAGGACAAGATCTTCATCGAGCTCCTCCTTGAGCTTGGTTGCGTCATCTGCACGGTTCAACGGCACCTGTAAACTGGTTTTGGAAGTATCTGTGAGTCACGGGGACTCAGCAATCTCGCACCCTCGCGATCAAGACTATTTAAGCTTATGGGTAAGGTAAAAGGTATGAGGTGCACTGCAGCAAGCAACTAGCATATATGGTGGCTAAACATACGCAAATGAGAGCGAGAAGAGAAGGCAAAAGCACGGTCGAACAACTATGATCAACAAGTGATCCTAGAACAACCTACGTCAAGCATAACTCCAACACCGTGTTCACTTCCCAGACTCCGCCGGAAAGAGACCATCACGATTACACACGCGGTTGATGTATTTTAATTAAGGTCAACTTCAGGTTTTCTACAACCGGACATTAAAAAATTCCCATCTACCCATAACCGCGGGCACGGCTTTCGAAAGTTCAAATCCCTGCAGGGGTGTCCCAACTTAGCCCATCACAAGCTCTCACGATCAACGAAGGATATTCCTTCTAGCGGGAAGACCCGATCAAACTCGGAATCCCGGTTACAAGACATTTTGACAGGTAAAACAAGACCAGCAAGACCGCCCGATGCGCCGACATCCTGATAGGAGCTGCACATATCTCGTTCTCAGGGCAACACCGGATGAGCGCTCCGTACAACTAAAACCAGCCCTCAAGTTTCCCCGAGGTGGCGCTGCAAAGGACTCTAGTTCGGACCAACACTTAGACAAGCACTGGCCCGGGGGGGGGGGTTAAAATAAAGATGACCCTTGGGATGCGCGACTCCCAAGGGAAAAAGGCTAGGTGGTGAATGGTAAAACCAAGGTTGGGCCTTGCTGGAGGAGTTTTATTCAAGGCGAACTGTCAAGGGGTTCCCATTATTACCCAACCGCGTAAGGAACACAAAATCCGGGAACATAACACCGATATGACGGAAACTAGGGCGGCAAGAGTGGAACAAAACACTAGGCATAAGGCCGAGCCTTCCACCCTTTACCAAGTATATAGATGCATTAATTAAATAAGATATATTGTGATATCCCAACAAGTAAACATGTTCCAACAAGGAACAACATCTCCATGTTCCAACAAGGAACAGACTTCAATCTTCACCTGCAACTAACAACGCTATAAGAGGGGCTGAGCAAAGCGGTAACATAGCCAAACAACGGTTTGCTAGGACAAGGTGGGTTAGAGGCTTGGTTCAACAATATTGGAGGCATGATAAGCAAGTGGTAGGTATCGTAGTATAGGAATTGCAAAAGAGCGAGCAACTAGCAAGCAAAGATAGAAGTGATTTCGAGGGTATGGTCATCTTGCCTGAAATCCCGCAAGGAAGAAGAACGAGTCCATGAAGAAGACAAACGGACGTAGTCGAACGGATCCTCACAAACGCAACGTTATCGGAACCAACACGAAGAAGCAACACCGAAAAGAAGCACACAACATAGTAAACAACCAACTCATGAACATGGTATGATGTGCGGGATGCGGTATGCGATGCATATGCAAGATTTGACAAAGAATGCATGAACCTGGCCTCAACTTAGAAATCCAAGTGTGCCACTGGAAAGATGAGATGAAATCACTTGAAAACGATATAAAGAACGCCGAAATCGAAGTTACGGTTTGGAAATGGCAAGCGATTCAAATATGGCCACGTTCTGCGATTAAAGCAAGTAGCCATCTAAATGCAACAAGATGAACATGCTACAGCACTCAAACATGGCAACAAAATACATGGCAGGGATCCATTCATGATGCTTAACAAAAGACTAGCACTGAGCCACGGCCAATTCATCCATTAACAGGTTCAAACAAGCATGGCAAAAATGCAATTGATGAACAGATTTCAGACTTAGTGAAATAAACACAAGCCTGGAATTTCAGATCAGATAGCACTCTTTGGAGCATGAAAACTATATTCTACAGGGCTTGAACATGGCAAAGTAAAGCATGGAATGGAGCTACTCAAAGAGCTTAACAAAAGTCCCTTAGTGTGCTTGAGCCAAAAGGGATCAGAAAATACAATTGCAAGCATGTGAACATGGCAAAAACATAATCAGTTCTCAGACTTGGTGAAAACTGGAGCATGCTAAAAACAGTTATCAAGTAGGCATGTTTACAAGCTCGATGCACTCACTACAGAGCAAGTCATGACAATCTAAGCATACACCCATCAAGAATACAAAAAATACAAGCTAGACATGGCAAGAACAATAATATAGTATGCACGGATCAACTACAACATCCTTGGCAAAATCGCTAACAAGTAGACAATCTGCCCAGATTCATGAAATGATAAAAGTAGACCTCGATTGACTCAAGCTAGGGTGCTCCATAATTGCAAACAAAGACATGGATGGATAGATCACTACAATATTAACAAAACATCCTTACTGATCATCGTGAAAAAAGGCATATATCACTAGGAAACAACATGAACATATGGCCATATGAGATAAACAGGTCAAGGACTTAGTGGAAATGCTAAGTCCCTGAAATCAGCATTACCAAGTGCCTCACTTTGCAAGCTTGTGCTAGTCACCACACACATCACAAAAATACACGGGTTGCACCTCTGGAAAGATGGAAAAACCCTTAACAAAACATATGTAGAGCTCATGGGCATATCATGCACACAATAATCATGGCAAAAATGACAAATATCTAAATGGAGCAGCAGATCTGACAATTATCTCAAGTAGCACTCTTCTAACAGCATTTCGGGCATCAAGATGATCTCAAATGAAAATGATGCAATGATATGAAATAATGTACTCTCTGAGGTGAACATTTTGATATTCTAGACGCACAAAACGGAGCTACGGATGCAAAGTTGTGATGTGAGGAACATGAGCATATGAATCTGGGAATTCGGGGACTTAGTAGAAATTCAACCTCTCCGAGAAAGTCAACGGGATCGGACGGAGCGGGATGACGAGATCCGGATCGGGACGAGGCGTTTGGATGGAAGAATGGGTGGATCTGATCCCACTCGAAACAGATCCGACCGGACCGAACTCCGGCGAGGCGAGCTTGAACTCCGGTGATCGCGGCCGTGAGGCGCCGGGGCGACCGCGGAGCTCCTCCGAGGGGGCGGGGCGGTGAGGCGAACGGCGGCGGTGGCCGGCAAGGCGGCGTCGCGCTGCGGAGGGCGGCGACGGCGGGAAGGTGGCGAGGTGCGGTTGCGCATGACGGTGGCCGGAGCAGTGCGGGAGGCGGCTCGGCGAAGGGCCGCGGCGCCGGAGCGGCAACCGGGCGGCGGCGCGAGGAGATGGGCCCCGCGGGCCCGATCCAGGCCGCGCGGGCCGGCCGCGGGGCTGTAGGAGAGAGAGGGCGGCGGGGTGAGGTGGTGAGGCACGATTGGCCGCGGCGGGCGGTTGGACGTGTCCGGCCGCCGGGCGGACATGTCCGGCGGCGCGGGAAGGAGTGGATCTAGGGTTCATCCGCGAAATGATCCAAAATTTCGGGGAGGTGTGCTATTTTATAGGTACAGGGAGCTAGGAGAGTCCAAATGAGGTGCGGTTTTCGGCCACGCGATCGTGATCGAACGCTCTAGATGATGGAGAGGGTTTAGGTGGGTTTTGGGCCAAAATGGAAAGATGTTGGGCTGCAACACACATAGGCCTTCTCGGTCCCTGGGTTAACCGTTGGAGCATCAAACGAAGTCCAAATGGTAGGAAACTTGACAGGCGGTCTACCTGTAGTAAACCAAGGCCGCTTGGCAAGTCTTGGTCCAATCCGGAAATGTTTAATCCCCAGACACGAGAAGAAGGTAGAAATGATCACCGGAGGAGAACGGAGCGCCGGATTGCAAAATGGACAACGGGAAAAATGCTCCGATGCATGAGACGAACATGTATGCAAATGAAATGCATATGATGACATGATATGCAATGCATGACACACAAGCAATGACAAGGCAACAACAGCTAATAACTGGAGGAAACGTGGCACATCGGTCTCGGGGCGTTACAACACTCCACCACTACGAGAGGATCTCGTCCCGAGATCTAGAATGGCACCGGAGGGAAAAGAAGAGGAAGAGAAGAGGTAAAACTAAGTTGCTTCTTTGACAGACGAGTGAAACCACGAACCTTGAAAAGGTTAAGCCATTTTGAGAAAAGAATAGAATGGGGATGAATGAAGTTAACAGTCTCCGTCAGAAAAGATAAACAAGGAAGAGCAACTTTGGGCAGCACTCCGATTGAAAAGAAAAGAAATTGAATAAGAACTTGATAAGATGGGAAGATACTTGATGACATTACAAAACACTGCCTCCGGAACTATTAAATGAATGGAACGAGTAAGAAATATCTCAGACAACACTCCGGTTGAAAGAGATGCAAGGCTTGATAAGGCGAAAAGAACTTGAGCAGAATGGCACACAATCCGGTTAAAGGATAAGCACGAAAAGAACATGATCTTTGACAAACGAGATGATGGTTGAAAAGAGCAACATCACAATGCCTCCGGAACGAAAGAATAGAATATAGATAATTGTAAAATAATGGAGAAGAAAATGCCATCTTATGCCACAAAAGAGCTTGAGAAGGCATCCTTAGGAAACGGGTCGAGCGGAGTTGTTGGAAAACCAACAACGAAAGGATAAGCTTGATATGGTCTTGTGGAGTACATCTCAAATTACGAGATGAAAACCTGCCACTCACAGGAAAAAGAATTTGATTGGTAAGAACAAGGAGACGAGAAACTTATTTCATCTGGAGGATAAATGAAGAACTTGGATCATTTATAAGCACCATAAATAGCAACAATCCTTAGGGAAGGCTTTGGTGAAATATAACCCAAGATAACTCCAATGACGAGATTGATGGATTTAAAATACCTCATTCTTAATAATATGTGAATCATGAAACATGAACTCAAATTATCAAGAATGACATAATACCACCTCCGATAATATGGTAGAAAGAATTTGCACTCCGGATTACAAGATGAAGAATACCTGAGCTCCTTTGAAAGGAGTCTCGATGAACACTTCGAGAAGGAATATAAATCCTTGATGAACCATCATGTAGAACCTCCATGAAGAACTCCGGTAAACAAAAGGATAACGAAAAGAAAGAGAAGTTGAAAACACAAGGTGAATCCTTGCAATGATTAGATGGATCTTCGCGATGAAATAAATTGAGAGAGCTTGGAACTCCGGAAAAGAAAAGATGAAACAATTGAAACCAAGAATTTTGATGAGGCTCTGGAATAGGAAATTAATCACTTGGATGAAATAAGAATAAGGATTACATTATGCTTATCCTTCACCAATTAAAATGATGACAAACAATGGAATTGGCATACTACTTATTCTCGTAGAAAGGATTAAAAGAGATATATCAAAACTTGAGAACGTCTTCAATGAACCACCGGTAGGATTGGAACAACAAATGAATTAATATGATAACCATGGAAGAGAATCTTGAACGAACCACCGCAAGAATTGAAAAGAACGATTAAAACATGAAGACACACCGAGAGGAATTAGCAATTAAACGAATATGCTTGAGAGAATTTAGACCCATGAGAACGAAAATATTATGAGCTGATTAGAGAATCCTTGATTTAGACACTGGTATGATTTAGAGTATGAGAGCTTAAAACTGGAATGAATAAATCTTAGATGACGGGCTCCGGATAATCAAACTGAACAGAATCTTGAATAGCTTCGGATGGGTGAAAAGAATTCTCACAATCAAATACAATTATGAGAGGATGGCAACAAGCTAGAATCATGAATCTTGAAAAGAATGAAGCAAGATTGAGAGAAAAAATCTTCTTCGGTCTTCAAATGCAGAGAATGAAGATGAGAAACACCACCAAGAATTGTTTAGACGCTCCGGAAGAATCAAAAGCGAAAAGATTGAGCCAACGATGAAAATAATTTGGAAGATCTTGGAGAAGACATTTGACTGATGATAAATCATTCTTACGTCAAATTTCGAAAAGAATTTAGGATAGCTCCGGGAAAAATAAGAAGAGTCAGGTAAGATCCTAGGAAAAGACCTATGGGTTAGGGCCCACTCAAAAGATACACCGTAGAACGATTTGAAGGAGAGGTTGCACCGGTTGAATAAAAAGTCTAGAATGAGAGAACGTCCTCGAAGATATGTTTGAACGGATCTTGAATGAAAAGACGAGCCTTCAGAGGTATCTTCAGCACTCCGGAACAATTGAATAGCGAGAAGTGAATGATTAAGAATTGCACCGGCATGAGAAAGCATTGGAACGAGGAAAGGATATGATCAACAAAGTTAGAATTGAATCCACCGGAGAAGAAAAGAATGGAGAATATTGAACTAGTAGAGCATCTACATGAGAACCACCGGGTAAGAACATTAACGAAAAGGAATGGATAAAATTCACATGAATAAAATGGATACTTGATTAAGAAATCTGAGTCCTTGAAGAAAAAGGGTGGGAGGGTGGGAAAACAAGGTCAACTTGGAACGGATGAAGACAACACCGTTGAGAAGAACTGAGAATTGATCTTGCTAATGTTGAAATGACCGGATCCACTTGAAGAGAAACACACCGGCTAAAAAGGATTGACATGACCAACTCGATTATCAAGGAGGATTAATATTCTCATAGGAGTATGGGAACACCATTTAGGAAAGGTATGGAATCAACACTTGACTTCGAAGCAACTCGAATACCACAACTCAAAACAAAACAAAGGATTGGCTTGCAGAATAAGCCAGAACAAACATATGATAGAGACTTCGTCCGAAGTTTTCGTGGTGGGGCCTACACGGGCTCGATCGTACAACACCATCATGTACAAGGCAGTGCACATGACATACGAAGCGTCCCCGAGTCGGCATAGCCAAGGACTCTTTAAGACACAACGAGACCACTGTAAAACCAACCGTGAATAGGCAGACCACTAGACGTCGAACCCCAATTTCATATCATACATCTGTCAGAAAGATATCCTAAGAGCTACTTGATTTCCCACCTATGAAACTCCCGAACCTTTCCGGTTATGCAATCAGGTGTTGCGGATACAGGGGAAGCATAATATCTCACCCAAAACTAGCAAATCCTACATCCAGCTATATCCATCCTTCAACACATAACCAAGAAACCTTCGGAAATCGTCTACCTCAACCTTCGAAAAGCATCCGTTATACGAGTTATGGCAATACTCCCGAACTCCCGCCCCAGTACTGGGTGGCGTCGAGGTTATCTCACCAACAAACTGCATAAAAGAGATTTTCGATGTCGGCGAAATAAACTCAGGTATTCCAGAACTGCAACGATAAAATTATGACGACAACACCTCAAAGCTCAACTCCCCGGGACACTTCCACAAAACCCCTGACAGGAGGCACCAAGACAATGTTCTCATCATCAAACCATCGGAACGATTCCAAGATACCCGCGTGATCCTAAATTTTTTTTAGTGAAATTTGAGAAGAGAAGAGTCAAAACTCTACGTCAGGATGCCTTACCAAAGCGATGAGGAGACTGGGAAGTAAAAGAATTCCTAAACTCTCCGATATATAATTCCTAAATGACTCAAAACATTTTTTCTAGACACAACTCGGCCGCTAGAAACGATCAAGCAATGGGGCTCCTAAGGTCGGGGAAGGCTCTGATTACCAACTTGTAACGCCCTTGATGCGGCTATATCTCCCACGTGTCGAAGCACGACTTAGAGGCATAACCACATTGAAAGCAATGTCGCAAGTGAGGTAATCTTCACAAAACCCATGTAATACATAAGGGAAAGAGATACATAGTTGGCTTACAATCGCCACTTCACACAATACATAAATAAAGCATTACAATCATCCAAATACAATCAAGGTCCGACTACGGAACCAAAATAAAAGAAGAACCCCAAATGCGACAAGGTCCCCGATCGACCCCAACTGGGTTCCACTACTGATCAACTAGAACGAAACAACACAAAGGACAAGATCTTCATCGAGCTCCTCCTTGAGCTTGGTTGCGTCATCTGCACGGCTCATCGGCACCTGCAAGCTGGTTTTGGAAGTATCTGTGAGTCACGGGGACTCAGCAATCTCGCACCCTCGCGATCAAGACTATTTAAGCTTATGGGTAAGGTAAAAGGTATGAGGTGGAGCTGCAGCAAGCGACTAGCATATATGGTGGCTAACATACGCAAATGAGAGCGAGAAGAGAAGGCAAAGCACGGTCGAAAACTATGATCAAGAAGTGATCCTAGAACAACCTACGTCAAGCATAACTCCAACACCGTGTTCACTTCCCGGACTCCGCCGGAAAGAGACCATCACGGTTACACACGCGGTTGATGTATTTTAATTAAGGTCAACTTCAGGTTTTCTACACCGGACATTAACAAATTCCCATCTGCCCATAACCGCGGGCACGGCTTTCGAAAGTTCAAATCCCTGCAGGGGTGTCCCAACTTAGCCCATCACAAGCTCTCACGGTCAACGAAGGATATTCCTTCTAGCGGGAAGACCCGATCAAACTCGGAATCCCGGTTACAAGACATTTCGACAGGTAAAACAAGACCAGCAAGACCGCCCGATGCGCCGACATCCTGATAGGAGCTGCACATATCTCGTTCTCAGGGCAACACCAGATGAGCGCTCCGTACAACTAAAACCAGCCCTCAAGTTTCCCCGAGGTGGCGCTGCAAAGGACTCTAGTTCGGACCAACACTTAGACAAGCACTGGCCCGGGGGGGTTAAAATAAAGATGACCCTCGGGATGCGCGACTCCCAAGGGAAAAAGGCTAGGTGGTGAATGGTAAAACCAAGGTTGGGCCTTGCTGGAGGAGTTTTATTCAAGGCGAACTGTCAAGGGGTTCCCATTATTACCCAACCGCGTAAGGAACGCAAAATCCAGGAACATAACACCGATATGATGGAAACTAGGGCGGCAAGAGTGGAACAAAACACCAGGCATAAGGCCGAGCCTTCCACCCTTTACCAAGTATATAGATGCAGTAATTAAATAAGATATATTGTGATATCCCAACAAGTAAACATGTTCCAACAAGGAACAGACTTCAATCTTCACCTGCAACTAACAACGCTATAAGAGGGGCTGAGCAAAGCGGTAACATAGCCAAACAACGGTTTGCTAGGACAAGGTGGGTTAGAGGCTTGGTTCAACAATATTGGAGGCATGATAAGCAAGTGGTAGGTATCATAGGATAGGAATAGCAAAAGAGCGAGCAACTAGCAAGCAAAGATAGAAGTGATTTCGAGGGTATGGTCATCTTGCCTGAAATCCCGCAAGGAAGAAGAACGAGTCCATGAAGAAGACAAACGGACGTAGTCAAACGGATCCTCACAAATGCAACGTTATCGGAACCAACCCGAAGAAGCAACACCGGAAAGAAGCACACAACATAGTAAACAACCAACTCATGAACATGGTATGATGTGCGGGATGCGGTATGCGATGCATATGCAAGATTTGACAAAGAATGCATGAACCTGGCCTCAACTTGGAAATCCAAGTGTGCCACTGGAAAGATGAGATGAAATCACTTGAAAACGATATAAAGAACGCCGGAATCGGAGTTACGGTTTGGAAATGGCAAGCAATTCAAATATGGCCACGTTCTGCGATTAAAGCAAGTAGCCATCTAAATGCAACAAGATGAACATGCTACAGCACTCAAACATGGCAACAAATACATGGCAGGGATCCATTCATGATGCTTAACAAAAGACTAGCACTGAGCTACGGCCAATTCATCCATTAACAGGTTCAAACAAGCATGGCAAAAATGCAATTGGTAAACAGATTTCAGACTTAGTGAAATTAACACTTGTCTGGAATTTCAGATCAGATAGCACTCTTTGGAGCATGAAAACTATATGCTACAGGGCCTGAACATGGCAAAGTAAAGCATGGAATGGAGCTACTCAAAGAGCTTAACAAAAGTCCCTTAGTGACCTTGAGCCAAAAGGGATCAGAAAATACAATTGCAAGCATGTGAACATGGCAAAAACATAATCAGTTCTCAGACTTGGTGAAAACTGGAGCATGCTGAAACAGTTATCAAGTAGGCATGTTTACAAGCTCGATGCACTCACTACAGAGCAAGTCATGACAATCTAAGCATACACCCATCAAGAATACACATAATACAAGCTAGACATGGCAAGAACAATAACATAGCATGCACGGATCAACTACAACATCCTCGGCAAAATCGCTAACAAGTAGACAATCTGCCCAGATTCACGAAATGACAAAAGTAGAGCTCGATTGACTCAAGCTAGGGTGCTCCATAATTGCAAACAAATACATGGATGGATAGATCACTACAATATTAACAAAACATCCTTACTGATCATCCTCAAAAAAGGCACATATCACTAGGAAACAACATGAACATATGGCCATATGAGATAAACAGGTCAAGGACTTAGTGGAAATGCTAAGTCCCTGAAATCAGCATTACCAAGTGCCTCACTTTGCAAGCTTGTGCTAGTCACCACACACATCACAAAAATACACGGGTTGCACCTCTGGAAATATGGAAAAACCCTTAACAAAACATATGTAGAGCTCATGGGCATATCATGCACACAATAATCATGGCAAAAATGACAAATATCTAAATGGAGCAGCAGATCTAACAATTATCTCAAGTAGCACTCTTCTAACAGCATTTCAGGCATCAAGATGATCTCAAATGAAAATGATGCAATGATATGAAATGATGTACTCTCTGAGACGAACATTTTGATATTCCGCACGCGCAAAACGGTGCTACGGGTGCAAAGTTACGATGTGAGGAACATGAGCATATGAATCTGGGAATTCGAGGACTTAGTAGAAATTCAACCTCTCCGAGAAAGTCAACGGGATCGGACGGAGCGGGATGACAAGATCCGGATCGGGACAAGGCATTTGGATGGACGAATGGGTGGATCTGATCCCACTCGAAACAGATCCGACCGGACCGAACTCCGGCGAGGCGAGCTTGAACTCCGGCGATCGCCGGAATGGCGAATCCGGCCATGAGGCACCGGGGCGACCGCGGAGCTCCTCCGAGGGGGCGGGGCGGTGAGGCGAACGGCGGCGGTGGCCGGCAAGGCGGCGTCGCGCTGCGAAGGGCGGCGCCGGTGGGAAGGTGGCGAGGCACGGTGGCGCACGACGGCGGCCGGAGCGGTGCGGGAGGCGGCTCGGCGAAGGGTCGCGGCGCCGGAGTGGCAACCGGGCGGCGGCGCGAGGAGATGGGCCCCGCGGGCCCGATCCGGGCCGCGCGAGCCGGCGGCGGGGCTGGAGGAGAGAGAGGGCGGCGGGGTGAGGTGGTGAGGCACAATTGGCCACGGCGGGCGGTTGGACGTGTCCGGCCGCCGGGCGGACATGTCCGGCGGCGCGGGGAGGAGTGGATCTAGGGTTCATCTGCGAAATGATCCGAAATTTCGGGGAGGGGTGCTATTTTATAGGTAGAGGGAGCTAGGAGAGTCCAAATGAGGTGCGGTTTTCGGCCACGCGATCGTGATCGAACGCTCTAGATGATGGCGAGGGTTTAGGTGGGTTTTGGGCCAAAATGGAAAGATGTTGGGCTGCAACACACACAGGCCTTCTCGGTCCCTGGGTTAACCGTTGGAGCATCAAACGAAGTCCAAATGGTACGAAACTTGAGAGGCGGTCTACCGGTAGTAAACCAAGGCCGCTTGGCAAGTCTCGGTCCAATCCGGAAATGTTTAATCCCCACACACGAGAAGAAGGTAGAAATGACCACCGGAGGAGAACGGAGCGCCGGATTGCAAAATGGACAACGGGAAAAATGCTCGGATGCATGAGACGAACATGTATGCAAATGAAATGCATATGATGACATGATATGCAATGCATGACACACAAGCAATGACAAGGGAACAACAGCGAATAACTAGAGGACACTTGGCACATCGGTCTCGGGGCGTTACAACACTCCACCACTACGAGAGGATCTTGTCCCGAGATCTAGAATGGCACCGGAGGGAAAAGAAGAGGAAGAGAAGAGGTAAAACTAAGTTGCTTCTTTGACAGACGAGTGAAACCATGAACCTTGAAAAGGTTAAGCCATTTTGAGAAAAGAATAGAATGGGGATGAATGAAGTTAACAGTCT
Organism: Triticum aestivum; assembly: GCF_018294505.1. Lineage (NCBI taxonomy): Eukaryota > Viridiplantae > Streptophyta > Magnoliopsida > Poales > Poaceae > Triticum > Triticum aestivum. The sequence goes on along the minus strand of NC_057803.1, from coordinate 444,741,985 downwards.
CCGTCAGAAAAGAGAAACAAGGAAGAGCAACTTTGGGCAGCACTCCGATTGAAAAGAAAAGAAATTGAATAAGAACTTGATAAGATGGGAAGATACTTGATGACATTACAAAACACTGCCTCCGGAACTATTAAATGAATGGAACGAGTAAGAAATATCTCAGACAACACTCCGGTTGAAAGAGATGCAAGGCTTGATAAGGCGAAAAGAACTTGAGCAGAATGGCACACAATCCGGTTAAAGGATAAGCACGAAAAGAACATGATCTTTGACAAACGAGATGATGGTTGAAAACAGCAACATCACAATGCCTCCGGAACGAAAGAATAGAATATAGATAATTGGAAAAGAATGGAGAAGAAAATGCCATCTTATGCCACAAAAGAGCTTGAGAAGGCATCCTTAGGAAACGGGTCGAGCGGAGTTGTTGGAAAACCAACAACGAAAGGATAAACTTGATATGGTCTTGTGGAGTACATCTCAAATTACGAGATGAAAACCTGCCACTCACGGGAAAAAGAATTTGATTGGTAAGAACAAGGAGACGAGAAACTTATTTCATCTGGAGGATAAATGAAGAACTTGGATCATTTATAAGCACCATAAATAGCAACAATCCTTAGGGAAGGCTTTGGTGAAATATAACCCAAGATAACTCCAATGACAAGATTGATGGATTTAAAATACCTCATTCTTAATAATATGTGAATCATGAAACATGAACTCAAATTATCAAGAATGACATAATACCACCTCCGATAATATGGTAGAAAGAATTTGCACTCCGGATTACAAGATGAAGAATACCTGAGCTCCTTTGAAAGGAATCTCGATGAACACTTCGAGAAGGAATATAAATCCTTGATGAACCATCATGTAGAACCTCCATGAAGAACTCCGGTAAACAAAAGGATAACGAAAAGAAAGAGAAGTTGAAAACACAAGGTGAATCCTTGCAATGATTAGATGGATCTTCGCGATGAAATAAATTGAGAGAGCTTGGAACTCCGGAAAAGAAAAGATGAAACAATTGAAACCAAGAATTTTGATGAGGCTCTGGAATAGGATATTAATCACTTGGATGAAATAAGAATAAGGATTACATTATGCTTATCCTTCACCAATTAAAATGATGACAAACAATGGAATTGGCATACTACTTATTCTCGTAGAAAGGATTAAAAGAGATATATCAAAACTTGAGAACGTCTTCAATGAACCACCGGTAGGATTGGAACAACAAATGAATTAATATGATAACCATGGAAGAGAATCTTGAACGAACCACCGTAAGAATTGAAAAGAACGATTAAAACATGAAGACACACCGAGAGGAATTAGCAATTAAACGAATATGCTTGAGAGAATTTAGACCCATGAGAACGAAAATATTACGAGTTGATTAGAGAATCCTTGATTTAGACACTGGTATGATTTAGAGTATGAGAGCTTAAAACTGGAATGAATAAATCTTAGATGACGGGCTCCGGATAATCAAACTGAACAGAATCTTGAATATCTTCGGATGGGTGAAAAGAATTCTCACAATCAAATACAATTATGAGAGGATGGCAACAAGCTAGAATCATGAATCTTGAAAAGAATGAAGCAAGATTGAGAGAAAAAATCTTCTTCGGTCTTCAAATGCAGAGAATGAAGACGAGAAACACCACCAAGAATTGTTTAGACTCTCCGGAAGAATCAAAAGCGAAAAGATTGAGCCAACGATGAAAATAATTTGGAAGATCTTGGAGAAGACATTTGACTGATGATAAATCATTCTTACGTCAAACTTCGAAAAGAATTTAGGATAGCTCCGGGAAAAATAAGAAGAGTCAGGTAAGATCCTGGGAAAAGACCTATGGGTTAGGGCCCACTCAAAAGATACACTGTAGAACGATTTGAAGGAGAGGTTGCACCGGTTGAATAAAAAGTCTAGAATGAGAGAACGTCCTCGAAGATATGTTTGAACGGATCTTGAATGAAAAGACGAGCCTTCAGAGGTATCTTCAGCACTCCGGAACAATTGAATAGCGAGAAGTGAATGATTAAGAATTGCACCGGCATGAGAAAGCATTGGAACGAGGAAAGGATATGATCAACAAAGTTAGAATTGAATCCACCGGAGAAGAAAAGAATGGAGAATATTGAACTAGTAGAGCATCTACATGAGAACCACCGGGTAAGAACATTAACGAAAAGGAATGGATAAAATTCACATGAATAAAATGGATACTTGATTAAGAAATCTGAGTCCTTGAAGAAAAAGGGTGGGAGGGTGGGAAAACAAGGTCAACTTGGAACGGATGAAGACAACACCGTTGAGAAGAACTGAGAATTGATCTTGCTAATGTTGAAATGACCGGATCCACTTGAAGAGAAACACACCGGCTGAAAAGGATTGACATGACCGACTCGATTATCAAGGAGGATTAATATTCTCATAGGAGTATGGGAACACCATTTAGGAAAGGTATGGAATCAACACTTGACTTCGAAGCAACTCGAATACCACAACTCAAAACAAAACAAAGGATTGGCTTGCATAATAAGCCAGAACAAACATATGATAGAGACTTCGTCCGAAGTTTTCGTGGTGGGGCCTACACGGGCTCGATCGTACAACACCATCATGTACAAGGCAGTGCACATGACATATGAAGCGTCCCCGAGTCGGCATAGCCAAGGACTCTTTAAGACACAACGAGACCACTGTAAAACCAACCGTGAATAGGCGGACCACTAGACGTCGAACCCCAATTTCATATCATACATCTGTCAGAAAGATATCCTAAGAGCTACTTGATTTCCCACCTATGAAACTCCCGAACCTTTCCAGTTATGCAATCAGGTGTTGGGGATACAGGGGAAGCATAATATCTCACCCAAAACTAGCAAATCCTACATCCAGCTGTATCCATCCTTCAACACATAACCAAGAAACCTTCGGAAATCGTCTACCTCAACCTTCGAAAAGCATCCGTTATACGAGTTATGGCAATACTCCCGAACTCCCGCCCCAGTACTGGGTGGCGTCGAGGTTATCTCACCAACGAACTGCATAAAAGAGATTTTCGATGTCGGCGAACTAAACTCAGGTATTCCAGAACTGCAACGATAAAATTATGACGACAACACCTCAGAGCTCAACTCCCCGGGACACTTCCACAAAACCCCTGACAGGAGGCACCAAGACAATGTTCTCGTCATCAAAACCATCGGAACGATTCCAAGATACCCGCGTGATCCTAAATTTTTTTAGTGAAATTTGAGAAGAGAAGAGTCAAAACTCTACGTCAGGATGCCTTACCAGAGCGATGAGGAGACTGGGAAGTAAAAGAATTCCTAAACTCTCCGATATATAATTCCTAAATGACTCAAAACATTTTTCTAGACACAACTCGGCCGCTAAAACGATCAAGCAATGGGGCTCCTAAGGTCGGGGAAGGCTCTGATTACCAACTTGTAACGCCCTCGATGCGGCTATATCTCCCACGTGTCGAAGCACGACTTAGAGGCATAACCGCATTGAAAGCAATGTCGCAAGTGAGGTAATCTTCACAACAACCCATGTAATACATAAGGGAAAGAGATACATAGTTGGCTTACAATCGCCACTTCACACAATACATGAATAAAGCATTACAATCATCCAAATACAATCAAGGTCCGACTACGGAACCAAAATAAAAGAAGAACCCCAAATGCGACAAGGTCCCCGATCGACCCCAACTGGGTTCCACTACTGATCAACTAGAACGAAACAACACAAAGGACAAGATCTTCATCGAGCTCCTCCTTGAGCTTGGTTGCGTCATCTGCACGGTTCAACGGCACCTGTAAACTGGTTTTGGAAGTATCTGTGAGTCACGGGGACTCAGCAATCTCGCACCCTCGCGATCAAGACTATTTAAGCTTATGGGTAAGGTAAAAGGTATGAGGTGGGCTGCAGCAAGCGACTAGCATATATGGTGGCTAAACATACGCAAATGAGAGCGAGAAGAGAAGGCAAAAGCACGGTCGAACAACTATGATCAACAAGTGATCCTAGAACAACCTACGTCAAGCATAACTCCAACACCGTGTTCACTTCCCGGACTCCGCCGGAAAGAGACCATCACGGTTACACACGCGGTTGATGTATTTTAATTAAGGTCAACTTCAGGTTTTCTACAACCGGACATTAACAAATTCCCATCTGCCCATAACCGCGGGCACGGCTTTCGAAAGTTCAAATCCCTGCAGGGGTGTCCCAACTTAGCCCATCACAAGCTCTCACGGCCAACCAAGGATATTCCTTCTAGCGGGAAGACCCGATCAAACTCGGAATCCCGGTTACAAGACATTTCGACAGGTAAAACAAGACCAGCAAGACCGCCCGACGCGCCGACATCCTGATAGGAGCTGCACATATCTCGTTCTCAGGGCAACACCGGATGAGCGCTCCATACAACTAAAACCAGCCCTCAAGTTTCCCCGAGGTGGCGCTGCAAAGGACTCTAGTTCGGACCAACACTTAGACAAGCACTGGCCCGGGGGGGTTAAAATAAAGATGACCCTCGGGATGCGCGACTCCCAAGGGAAAAAGGCTAGGTGGTGAATGGTAAAACCAAGGTTGGGCCTTGCTGGAGGAGTTTTATTCAAGGCGAACTGTCAAGGGGTTCCCATTATTACCCAACCACGTAAGGAACGCAAAATCCGGGAACATAACACCGATACGATGGAAACTAGGGCGGCAAGAGTGGAACAAAACACCAGGCATAAGGCCGAGCCTTCCACCCTTTACCAAGTATATAGATGCATTAATTAAATAAGATATATTGTGATATCCCAACAAGTAAACATGTTACAACAAGGAACAACATCTCCATGTTCTAACAAGGAACAGACTTCAATCTTCACCTGCAACTAACAATGCTATAAGAGGGGCTGAGCAAAGCGGTAACATAGCCAAACAACGGTTTGCTAGGACAAGGTGGGTTAGAGGCTTGGTTCAACAATATTGGAGGCATGATAAGCAAGTGGTAGGTATCGTAGCATAGGCATAGCAAAAGAGCGAGCAACTAGCAAGCAAAGATAGAAGTGATTTCGAGGGTATGGTCATCTTGCCTGAAATCCCGCAAGAAAGAAGAACGAGTCCATGAAGAAGACAAACGGACGTAGTCGAACGGATCCTCACAAACGCAACGTTATCAGAACCAACCCGAAGAAGCAACACCGGAAAGAAGCACACAACATAGTAAACAACCAACTCATGAACATGGTATGATGTGCGGGATGAGGTATGCGATGCATATGCAAGATTTGACAAAGAATGCATGAACCTGGCCTCAACATGGAAATCCAAGTGTGCCACTGGAAAGATGAGATGAAATGACTTGAAAACGATATAAAGAACGCCGGAATCGGGGTTACGGTTTGGAAATGGCAAGCGATTCAAATATGGCCACGTTCTGCGATTAAAGCAAGTAGCCATCTAAATGCAACAAGATGAACATGCTACAGCACTCAAACATGGCAGCAAAATACATGGAAGGGATCCATTCATGATGCTTAACAAAAGACTAGCACTGAGCCACGGCCAATTCATCCATTAACAGGTTCAAACAAGCATTGCAAAAATGCAATTGATGAACAGATTTCAGACTTAGTGAAATAAACACAAGCCTGGAATTTCAGATCAGATAGCACTCTTTGGAGCATGAAAACTATATGCTACAGGGCTTGAACATGGCAAAGTAAAGCATGGAATGGAGCTACTCAAAGAGCTTAACAAAAGTCCCTTAGTGTGCTTGAGCCAAAATGGATCAGAAAATACAATTGCAAGCATGTGAACATGGCAAAAACGTAATCAGTTCTCAGACTTGGTGAAAACTGGAGCATGCTGAAAACAGTTATCAAGTAGGCATGTTTACAAGCTCGATGCACTCACTACAGAGCAAGTCATGACAATCTAAGCATAGACCCATCAAGAATACACAAAATACAAGCTAGACATGGCAAGAACAATAATATAGCATGCACGGATCAACTACAACATCCTTGGCAAAATCGCTAACAAGTAGACAATCTGCCCAGATTCACGAAATGACAAAAGTAGAGCTTGATTGACTCAAGCTAGGGTGCTCCATAATTGCAAACAAAGACATGTATGGATAGATCACTACAATATTAACAAAACATCCTTACTGATCATCCTCAAAAAAGGCACATATCACTAGGAAACAACATGAACATATGGCCATATGAGATAAACAGGTCAAGGACTTAGTGGAAATGCTAAGTCCCTGAAATCAGCATTACCAAGTGCCTCACTTTGCAAGCTTGTGCTAGTCACCACACACATCACAAAAATACACGGGTTGCACCTCCGGAAAGATGGCAAAACCCTTAACAAAACATATGTAGAGCTCATGGGCATATCATGCACACAATAATCATGGCAAAAATGACAAATATCTAAATGGAGCAGCAGATCTGACAATTATCTCAAGTAGCACTCTTCTAACAGCATTTCGGGCACCAAGATGATCTCAAATGAAAATGATGCAATGATATGAAATGATGTACTCTTTGAGGCGAACATTTTGATATTCTACACGCGCAAAACGGAGCTACGGATGCAAAGTTACGATGGGACGAACATGAGCATATGAATCTGGGAATTTGGGGACTTAGTAGAAATTCAACCTCTCCGAGAAAGTCAACGGGATCGGACGGAGTGGGATGACGAGATCCGGATCGGGAAGAGGCGTTTGGATGGACGAATGGGTGGATCTGATCCCACTCGAAACAGATCCGACCGGACCGAACTCCGGCGAGGCGAGCTTGAACTCCGACGGTCGCTGGAATGGCGAATCCGGCCGTGAGGCGCCGGGGCGACCGCGGAGCTCCTCCGAGGGGGCGGGGGCGGTGAGGCGAACGGCGGCGGTGGCCGGCAAGGCGGCGTCGCGCTGCAGAGGGCGGCGCCGTCGGGAAGGTGGCGAGGCGCGGTGGCGCACGACGGCGGCCGGAGCAGTGCGGGAGGCGGCTCAGCAAAGGGTCGCGGCGCCGGAGCGGCAACCGGGCGGCGGCGCGAGGAGATGGGCCCCGCGGGCCCGATCCCGGCCGCACGGGCCGGCGGCAGGGCTGGAGGAGAGAGAGGGCAGCGGGGTGAGGTGGCAAGGCACGATTGGCTGCGGCGGGCGGTTGGACGTGTCCGGCCGCCGGGCGGACATGTCCGGCGGCGCGGGGAGGAGTGGATCTAGGGTTCATCCGCGAAATGATCCGAAATTTCGGGGAGGGGTGCTATTTTATAGGTAGAGGGAGCTAGGAGAGTCCAAATGAGGTGCGGTTTTTGACCACGCGATCTTGATCGAACGCTCGAGATGTTGGAGAGGGTTTAGGTGGGTTTTGGGCCAAAATGGAAAGGTGTTGGGCTGCAACACACACGAGGCCTTCTCGGTCCCTCGGTTAACCGTTGGAGCATCAAACGAAGTCCAAATGGTACGAAACTTGACAGGCGGTCTAGCGGTAGTAAACCAAGGCCGCTTGGCAAGTCTCGGTCCAATCCGGAAATGTTTAATCCCCGCACACGAGAAGAAGGTAGAAATGACCACCGGAGGAGAACGGAGCGCCGGATTGCAAAACGGACAACGGGAAAAATGCTCGGATGCATGAGACGAACATGTATGCAAATGAAATGCACATGATGACATGATATGCAATGCATGACACGCAAGCAATGACAAGGCAAGAACAGCGAATGACTGGAGGACACGTGGCACATCGGTCTCGGGGCGTTACACCTTCCTATGCGGACCCCCTCTTAATAGTACGGCTTTCCTACGACTCAAATCCACCGAAAAAGGAACGTAGAAAAACGTCGTCTTCAATAATCTTCGAGGGGCACCAAACTGTCTTGTGCCTAGTAATGAAATGTCTGAAATACTCAAGGCACACGATTAGTCTGCAAAAGCATTGTCATCAATCACCAAATCACCTTAGGGATAATTATGCCCTTACAATCTCCCCCTTTTTGGTGGATTGATGACAATACAGGATTTGCACAAGGGAGAAAATACAAAACATGAGCAAACCACACATCTCTAAAATATAGATGGGCTCCCCCTAGATGTGTGCTATCTAGATAAGTGCTTTGGACTGCACGACACACATACTAGGATCAACACTCCCCCTATATTTTATAGACATGGCATATCTTGCAATAATAAGGCTAACACTAAGCAGGATAGTAAATATGAGCATAATATAAATAGCACACGATATCATAAGCTCAATAAGGTGCGATAGATAGAGTGCATATGTCTTACACCATATGATAGATAAGTCTCATAAGCGCAAACCAAACCAAAGCAAACAAGGTTGAACGGAACAAACGCAAGCAAAGCAAACACAAACACGACACGCAAATCCCTACACTCTCTCCCCCCCTTTGGCATCGAGATGCCAAAAAGGCAGAGAGGACACCTACAACACAAGTGGTGGCTCAAGCGGAGTAGTCGCTCGCACGCTCTTCGTCGGGCTCGGTAGCGGGGATGGGCTCCTCCTCAGAATCAGTCCACTTGTAGCCTTGTTTTGCCACCCATTCGGCCTCTAGAGTGATGTGCTCCTCGGAGCCGCCAGAAACATCCTCTCCAAAAACCCTCATGATCTTCTTGTCGTGGCGGCGACTCTCCTTGGAGGCAATGTGAGTTCAGTACCGCCCCTTGGCCTGCATGCAGAACAAAGCCTTCATCTTGGCCTTCAGCTTCTTAGCCCATGAGGGCTCAGTGGAGGGAGGTGCATATCCAGCAGGGCTGTCATCATCTACATTCTCCTCCTCAATCTCCTCCTCATCAACAGCCATCTTAGCAGCCTCAGCCTTGGCACGAGTAGTAGTGTTTGCCCACTGGGGCTTGATGCGGAGTCTGATGGGGTCATGATAGATCCAGTCAGGGGCTAAAAACTCCTCAGTGGGATAGACCTTCTCCCAAGTCTTTGATATCCAGAGGAACATGTATGGACCATATATGGGTACCTTGCAAGTGAACACCGTGAACCCAAGCTCGCACCACATGATATGTGAGACATCAAGTGGTTGTGTCTGAGAAATGCGCGCCTCCTCACAAATGAGAAACATGTGCACAAGACAGGCATGCACCTTGTCCTTGTCCCCAACGCGTGGAAAAAGGGAGTGGCGGAAGATCCAATGCATGATGTCAAGGAACGGGTTGAGCACCCATGTCATCTTGTCATTGGCCAGTTTCTTCTCAACATAGTAGGGTTGAAGCTTGTCCTTACTAGATGACCTGGCGTTGGCATGAGGGCGAACACCAATAGGCATGTGGAGCCCCTCATCAGGTACTCTGAGCAAATCGATGAACTCCTTCCAAGTAGCAGTGAACTGGCGTCCATTGGTCATCCAGGTCATCCTCCGATCCTCAGTAGTATGGAAGTGGACCGAAGCAAAGAACTGTGCCACTAGCTCGGGGTCAAAGTCCAGGTGAAAAGAGATCACATCCTCAATGGCAAACTGCTCCACGAGATCCAAGGCCTCACCAAAGTAGGCACGATGCTTATCATCCCTTATGTGATTCATGTCAATCCAGTGCACATCCACATACATGTTCTGTTTGGCCTTGATCACATCCAAGTAAAGAAGATTCTGCTGCGGTCCAGAACAGGTTATTCCCTCTGAAGTTTGCACGAGGATTTGCATAGGGGTTGATCTTCCTACGAGAAACAAACTCAACAAGAGGTATCTCATCCATGCCCTTTGAGGGTTCCTTGTACTTGCTAGCAGTGGTCTTGACATTGCGTTTGGGGGCATTGGAGCCCTCTCGCACTTCATCTTAGTTGCATAGACGTTTGGAGCCCATGTCACGGCTTGGGTTGGAAAAACGAGCAGGGACACCGGAGCCACCACCTAAGACACACACAAAACACAAACACACACGAGAAGCAAGAAGGATCAATGCAAAGACCACAGCAAAACAGGTGAAAACAAGTAGAATGCGCATTTGGTAATTGCCATGAAGAAGATTTGACACCAGCGGTAGTACTGCCTGTTCGTGCGGTACTAAAATTTTAGTGCCGCTCCTAGCCGCGGTAGTACCGTGCGGAGGCACGGTAGTACCGGGGCTCGGAGCGGTAGTAGAACTTTGGTATCGCGGCTCGCGCGGTAGTATCACGCCTGAGGAGCGGTAGTACCACACGGTGTCAGATCTGAACCAACTGAATCTGAGAACAACCGTGACAACAAGGCGGTACTACAGTTGATCCAATCTACCACGGGACAACATATCAAGTACAATTTCTATGCATCACTACTCTTCTACATCCCACTCTTGCAAAGATTTGGCCTAAAATCTTAAGAACAACATGCATCTCCCCAAAAACCTAGAAGCGAAAGGACGAACAAAAGAGAGAGGGATTTGGGGAGAAACCTTGTTCCATGGCCAGAGGAAGTGGTGGGGAATGATCCCACCGGTCAGAATCCGAGGAGAGTGGCTGGAGATGGAGATCCGACGAGGGTCTCCACCGCCGTTCTTGAGTGAGAGAGAGCGAGACCATGGGGAGAGAAAAGGACGAATGGGTATGGGGGAGTCGAAACTCCCCCTGCCCGCTCTTAACCCCCACGCGCCCTCGGTAGCGCGGTAGTACCGCACGTCATCTCGGTAGTATCGCCTGGGCAGAAGTACCGCACCAGGGATGGTAGTACCGCTCCCCAGGCGGCAGTAAAAAATTACTGCCATGATGGGTGTGGAAGTACCGTGCGCTCCTCACGCGGTAGTACCGTGGGAGGCCGCGGTAATACCGTGTGCTCAAGAAGTTGCAAGTTTCAAGAAGGGGAAAACGAAGCCTTTGCAAGGCAACCTTCAAGCGAACGGACCCACCAAAAAGCTGAACACGAGACAACTCAAACAAGATCGAAATGACGAAAGGAAGGCAAGAGACAACCAGGACTAAGACACTCAACACAACCTCTCTAAGGAGAGGGCGGTGGCCGGAGCCACCTATGTTTGAGTCAATTGGTATGGCACCACGAAGAATTGTCCTTGGGCCCATGACTAAAACTCGTCTTTGAAGCACGAGTACCATCAAAAATGGCTAATGTGAAAGATTTGATCAATTTATGAATAATGGGGGGAGGGAGAGTTCATTGAGGGAACAACACTCCCCCTATATCCATGCCTACACCTAAACAAGATAACAAGTTGAGTATGGTGGGATGTGCATGGGTTCAAGCAACATTGCTCGAATCAGTGATATTTAGCTCATGCCTTAACTCACGAAATCTTGCTTCATCCAGGGGCTTCGTGAAGATATCTGCAAGGTTATCAAGAGTGTTGACACAGTTGAGCTCGATCTCCCCTCGCCTAATATGATCCCGGATGAAGTGATACCGAATATCAATATGCTTAGTCTTGAAGTGTTGCACCGGGTTGAGAGAGATCTTGATGGCACTTTCATTGTCACACCAAAGAGGCACTTTGTCACAAATGACACCGTAATCCTTTAAAGTTTGCCTCATCCATAAAAGTTGTGCACAACAACTACCTGCAGCCACATACTCCACTTCCATGGACGAGAGAGACACGCAACTTTGCTTCTTGGAAGACCAACTCACCAAAGAGCAACCAAGAAATTGGCACCCTTCGGAAGTTGACTTCCTATCCACTTTGTCTCCCGGCCAATTGGAGTTTGAATATCTCACAAGATTGAAGTTAGATCGTCTTGGATACCATAAGCCAAAGTTTGGGGTATGAGCCAAATATCGAAAGATTCGCTTGACCGACACATAGTGGCTTTCCTTAGGGGCGGCTTGAAACCATGCACAAATTCCCACACTCAACATGATATCCGGACTAGATGCGCAAAGGTAAAGCAAGGAGCCAATCATGGAGCGATATACCTTTTGATCCACCGCTTTACCATTGGGATCTATGTCAAGTTGGCATTTGACGGGCATAGGAGTGGATGCCGACTTGACATCACTTAGCTTGAATCTCTTGAGCATGTCGTGAGTGCATTTGGCTTGGTTGATGAAGGTTCCTTCTCTTCGTTGCTTGACTTCGAACACGAGAAAGAACTTCAACTCTCCCATCATGGACATCTTGAACTTGTAGGTCATGAGTGCGGCAAATTCCTCATTGTAAGCTTTGTTAGGGGAACCAAAGATAATATCATCAACATATAGTTGGCACACAAACAACTCCCCTTTGACCTTCTTAGTAAAAAAGAGTGGGGTCGATTTTCCCAATTTCAAAACCACGATCTTGCAACAACTCGGTAAGGTGGTCATACCACGCACGTGGGGCTTGCTTAAGGCCATACAGTGCCTTATCGAGTTGGTACACATGATCGGGAAAATAGGGATCCTCGAACCCGGGGGTTGCTTGACATATACCAACTCATTAATAGGACCATTAAGAAAAGCAGTCTTCACATCCATTTGTTGTAACTTAAAGTTATGATGAGAAGCATATGCAATCAACATGCGAATGGATTCAAGGCAAGCAATGGGAGCAAAGGTTTCACCGTAGTCGATACCCTCGACTTGGGAGTAGCCTTGTGCCCCCAAACGAGCCTTGTTGCGAATGATAATCCCATGAACATCTTTATTGTTCTTGAATATCCACTTGGTTCCAATGACATTAGTGTTCCCCGTTGGCCTTGGCACCAATCTCCACACCTTGTTGTGCTCGAAGCTGTTGAGTTCTTCATGCATGGCATTGAGCCAATCCGGATCCTTGAGTGCCTCATAAACCTTTTCGGGTTCAACACAAGAGACAAACGCGTGATGTTCACAATAGTTTGCTAATTGTCTATGAGTGCTTACCCCCTTTCTTAAGCTTCCAAGCACATTTGTCATGAGATGATCTTTGGTGGATAGCTTGGATGTGATCTTGGCGGCACGACGCTCTAATTCCTCCTCTGGAGAGAGTTGAGGAGCGGTCACTTGATCTTGATCATCTTGAGCTCGTTCTTGATCTTGAGCTTGCTCTTGATCTTGAACTTGCTTGGATGGTAGAACTTGACCTTGGGAATCGCTTGGTGATTCAACACCATCTTGAGGTTGATCTTGCCCTTGGTCTTGTTCATGAGGTTGAGGGCCTTCACTTTGTTCTTCGGAAGCGTGTGGGCCTTGAGTTGGTGATGGCTCCACGTGAGTGGAGCATTGTCCTTCTCCTTTGGCCACAAGGGGATCCTTAATGGGTAGGATAAAACCAACATCCATTCTTCTTATGGGTTGGGGAGGAATTTCATCACCTACATCACAAGTGCCACTTTGCTCCACTTGGGAGCCGTTATTCTCATCAAACTCCATGTTACATGTCTCCTCAATAAGTCCCATGGACTTATTGAGGACACGGTAAGCATGGGAGTTTCTAGCATAAGAACCAAAAATGCCCTCATGGGCTCTAGCCTCAAATTTAGACAAACGAACACCTTTCTTGAGAATGCAACACTTACACCCGAACACCCGGAAGTACTTGCGGTTGGGCTTGTGACTGGTGAGTATCTCATATGGAGTCTTGTTCAAGCCTTTGCGGAGGTAGAGCCAATTGTATGCATGACACACGGAGTTGATGGCTTTGGCCCAAAAGTTGTATGGAGACTTGAACTCCACCATCATGGTCCTTGCCGCATCCATCAACGTCCGGTTCTTCCTCTCCGCTACACCACTTTGTTGAGGGGTGTAAGGTGCGGAATATTGATACTTGATCCCCTCATCACTAAGAAACTCATCCAAGGTGTAGTTCTTGAACTCGGTGCCATTGTCACTTCTTATTATCAAGATCTTTGCATTGTGTTGACACTGAGCTTCATTTGCAAAGTCAATGACGGTTTGTTGGGTCTCACTCTTCCTCTTGAAGAAATATACCCAAGTGTATCTTGAATAATCATCCACAATCACCAAGCAATACTTCCTACCCCCAAGACTATCAAAATATGGAGGCCGAAAGAGATCCATGTGAAGGAGCTCCAAAGGCCTCTTCGAGTAAATGATAGTCGTGGGAGGGTGAGCCTTTTCATGTAGCTTTCCTTCGTTACAAGCACTGCAAGAACGATCTTTGGCAAAACTAACATTTGTTAGTCCACGGACATGGTCCCCCTTGAGAAGGCTTTGCAAAGATCTCATATTGACGTGGGCTAAACGGCGATGCCAAAGCCATCCCACGTCAACTTTAGCCATTAGGCATGTCGCGGTCTTAGTGAGTCGCTCCAAAAAGTTAATCACATAGAGACCGTTTTCGACATGCCCAACAAAGGCTACTTTTAGAGTCTTGCTCCACAAGAGGGCCATGGTATCAACATAAAATAAGGTGGAAAAACCCATGAGTGCAAGTTGACGAACGGAAAGTAAATTGTATGCAAGGGACTCAAGAAGCATGACCTTCTCGATCGTGAGATCATGAGAAATGACAACCTTGCCGAGTCCCAATACCTTAGAGGACGAGGCGTCACCCCACTCTAAGTTGGTGGGCATGGATGGAATCTTTTGCACGTCCACCACCAAGTCCTTGCTTCCGGTCATATAATTAGTAGCTCCACTATCGAGCAACCATGATCCCCCACAGGAAGCAAACACCTACAAGAGATTAATGCTTGGTTTTAGGTACCCATTTTGTAATGGGTCCTTTGATGTAAGTAACAAGGGTCTTAGGAACCCAAATAGACCATTCAATGTACTCATAAGGAGAACCAACAAATTTGGCATAAACATACCCATCACTAGCACGACACAACACATAAGAAGGGTTAAAGTCGTCGGTTTGTTGGGAAGGGAAGTGTTGCCCTTCTTCGCATCACTACCCTTCACGGTGTTCTTCTTCTTCTCCTTATTAGCACCCTCTCCCTCCTTCACAAAGGTTTGCTTGAGAGGGGGAGGTCGTGTGGCCTTGTCATTCTTCTTCTTATTCTTGGACTTGGGCACGTACCCAATCCCTTCCTTGGCCACAACTTCCTTTTCGTTGCTCAAAAGGTCGTTGAGGTTCTTCTCGCCTTGTATGCAAGACACAAGACCTTTCTCAAGTTGCTCCTTCAACTTAGAATTATCCTCAACAAGATGCACGTGCTCACAACATGGGTTAGTAGCATTTGGCATAAACATACCCATCACTAGCACGGCACAACACATAAGAAGGGTTAAAGTCGTCGGCTTTGTTGGGAAGGGAAGTGTTGCCCTTCTTCGCATCACTACCCTTCACGGTGTTCTTCTTCTTCTCCTTAGTAGCACTGACGGTGTCCTGGACTAGGGGGTACTCACCATGTCATCTCCCGATCTGTTAGATTGGGCCGAGGACCCCCATGGCCGTATACTCATGTGCCAGTTCGGATAGCTGCCGCATACAAGGAAGATTCCACAAGACTTGGCGATCAACACAAGGACTCCTCCCCACCGGCGTATTCGGCTAGGACTCTTGTTATCCTAGGCCTCTGGTGCATTATATAAACCAAGGCCAGGCTAGTCGATAGAATATATACATACAGTCATACCATAGGCTAGCTTCTAGGGTTTAGCCTCTCCGATCTCGTGGTATATCAACTCTTGTAATACCCATATCATCAAGAATAAATCAAGCACGATGTAGGGTTTTACCTCCATCAAGAGGGCCCGAACCTGGGTAAAACATCGTCCCCCTGCCTCCTGTTACCATCCGCCTTAGACGCACAGTTCGGGACCCCCTACCCGAGATCCGCCGGTTTTGACACCGACATTGGTGCTTTCGTTGAGAGTTCCGCTATGTGATCGGCAAAAGGAACGATGGCTCGTCTGCAGGTCAACTGCGATGCCGGCATCTTCGTCGCCGGCTCGACTGGTCACCTTGGCTCGACCGAGGACCGAGCTCCATCTCCGATCGTCATGTTCGGATGAGGGCCTTCATCAACATCAACTCCGATCTCTATCAAGATCATGGAGGAATCATCCATGGAGCTCGCGGGCTCAACGTCAACATTGCCCTCGGGTGACCATGCTGTTTTTCTAAATAACAAACTTGTATCTACTGCCACCACCTCTTAGAGCATCTCTTTGACGATCCCTTTGGTGGAATTGTGCGGAATTTAGTCTACAACAGCCATGCAAAATTTCGTCAAGTTCCGAGGAATCTCCGACAATCTACGATATACCGGAGCTTTGTCAAATCTGGACAGGAATCTGGACGAGTTTAGGGCGTGGTCTCCAGATCCTAGCTCGGAGGTCCTTTGGAAGATCCAACCGTTCATCTACTGCGGAATTCCCATATCTACCACCCCTCCAAATTTCAGCTCGATCCGACGGTTCAAACTCCGGGAACCTTCCGATGAGTGGATCAATTTTCGGATCCATTTTCCGCGCGAATACGGATCCGACCCGAATTCATGCTTCTTTATGAACATGACATTGGACAACCTTTTTAGAGGAATTCTCTTCTAGGGTATTGTGCGTTGTTTTTAAACACGTGCCCGTAAAATTTTAAGCCTCCCCTGAGGTCGCCTTCATGATCATGCTGGTGTCAAATCAGTCCGACAATATTGCTCCAAGGCTCCCGACCTGCGCTAGACACGTCGTCACTTTGTTGAGCCGAACTCAACTTCTTCGGATCATCATCTTGGCAAGCCGAACAAGAGTTTGGCATCGCGAAGGATAAATCATCACCAACATCACCGCCCCACGGATTACACGGAGCAGGCATACCGGCATCGCTGCACGGTCACTTCATCAAGCCGGCATCAACCACGTCACGACCTGCATCGGCAGGGCCGCACTATTGCTTCTTCAAGCTGGTGTCCATCATGCCGACCCACTTCGACTCATCGGCTGACATCGAGGCTTCGACATCTTGGCTGGACCGGGGCCTTCACCATCTCTTCATCAACCTACTCCGAAGACTTCGACGTCACTAGCCGACCAGCTCCATCACATTAGCTGTACCGAGGGCTTTGCCTCGGTGAGCCAACCTTTGCCAGCATCGCCATACCGTCGCTTTATCGCCCATCAGGCAATAGGTGTGCGGATCGAGTCCCAATTTTGGGAATCACCTTTCTTCGGATTGCTACAACAAATAAACCAAGTGCTATTAATCCTAGTATTTTTTGCTTGTTTGGGTTTATTTTTCCCAAGGAATTATTACTCTGTTTTGTACATCATCTGTACACAGGTCTATCAAATGATGGCCGCATTAACGACGGTCGCGTGGTGGTTCGGTCAGTTTCCGTACATAGTCCGGCGAACGCCGCATGCGGAACTCGGACCGACATGTGAATTCAGGCTTTGCCACGCCTTTACCGCATCACGCCGACGCCCTGCATCGACATTGACTTCGGCGCCAGGCCATATTTCTTTTATTACTCACTTTGCATAAATTATTTATTATGCAACAATTTTTTAATTATTATTATTACTATTATCTCCGGTTTGCACTATTTTTTGTGCACAGGAAAATGATCCCGGGACTTCGTCGTCACTCTGCCGGTCTGCATTGACCGTGCTATGTCACCACTTCGGTGTGTCAAGCTCTCCGCTCCGCCACCTCGGGACCGGCTTGGGGGATGGAACCTTGTCCCGCATCAAGTTCGGACCGCGTCATCAATGCCGAACACATTAACCAGCTAAGTCGCTTTCATGCTCAAAGTTTTAATTTTTAACTTGTGTTCGGTTCGACCAAGCATTATACCTTTTTGGAAAAAAGTTGCTTGTAAAAAATTTCCTTGTCCAAACTTTGTTTGTGACACACATATATTCAAATACCCCGTTTATTTGGGGGCTTCCTTTATGAAGCTTTTCCTCTTGCATATGATTATACTTGTATGGCTTTGTTCCTTGTTTGTGTATTACGCCACAATATGCACCATATTGACTTAAGCAATTTGCAAGCTGGGTTGCCTGGCTCCTGTGCTTACCCCTACGTTCCCGATTGTTCGGCTAGGGAGTAAAGGGAGCACCTCTGTGATTGTCATGACCGGGTCCTCAGAGCTCTGACCTCAGACTGGGTGAAGCCGAAAGCTAGCGCTCTTATTGTTTTCAATCATGGTCGGCACACAACGGAACTCATGAGTAAAAAAAATCTATTGCACAAGTCTCATAGAAATAATGAGCACCGAAGAAAGGTATCGGTGGGGGTACTATTTTCTTTGAAGATGCTTCTTACACTTCGTCTGTAATATAGCATAAGTTCCCTGAGCGCGCTTTTCTGTTACAGCCTTATGGCCCGGTTGCCTGGTTATCGGAAACACTATCGATATTCTTGACAGGTGGAGTACATAACACTTTTCGGTCCTTGACCGATGAGGCAGAAGCCGATGGTCGGTTAAGACGCGTTTAAAGTTCAGTTGAACACAAATATGATATAAGTACTTCGGTACATACAATAATTATACATAAAATTCTTACCCAAGTCACTTGGGGGCTCTTAAAATTTATATATGAGCTGTAAATGTGTTTTATTCTTGGTCGTTGTCAAAACACGATAGAAGCAAAAAAAATTCCTCTTCCAGTCTTTGGATTGGCACCGAACACTTGATCTTGTTCGGACATCATGTTTTTACTGACGTTTTTTGGTTTTCCAAGCTTTTGGCACTTTTAAACTATTTGTGTGTTTTCAGCACAAGTCTCGCAGTGCAACGTCGGATACCTTTAGAGATTCGGCAAAAACATTCTGGAATATTGCTATATATGCATCAGTTTCGAATTGTGTCTTCGATCAATAGTTGGGTTGCCCGGCTCCTGCGCTTGCCTCCTACGTTCCGCTTTGCTTGGCTAGATGTGCAAAGGGGGAACCACTGCGATTGTGTTTCCAGTTCACATGGTTAAGCACCTTAGTGGAGAAAGCCAAAAACTGACTGTCACAATAAGCGTAAACTGGTCAGCGATCCGATGACTGTGTTAAATGATGGGCCATTCATAACATTGGCCGAAGTGTTTACGGCTTGACCTCGACTGTCGCCGAACACTACCGGGGGCTAGTAACTGGCCTCCCAAACGAAATCCTCAATATTTTGCTCTTACATTAGAGCTGAGGTTTCATGATCATGCTTAGCATAACAACCCAAAGAAATAAACCGCTAGCGGGACTATTTTTCTTTGGAAGACATTTCTTATGTCAAACAATAATATAACATACCTCTCTGCATACCTTTGTTTATAAAACCGTATGGCCAATTTGCCTTGTTTGTCGTGAATCGTTGCCCTCATAAAGGCTTTATAAAGTAGGACAAACACTCCTTGGCTACTGGCCAAGGAGGTGGAAGCCAATGGTCGGTCAACAAAGTTTTGTACAATGCAGATCCGAGCAATAATGACGTAAAGTACTTTACATAGAGTCATTACACATCATTTGTGATTTTACTATGGATATCGATCCTTAATTCGGCCACTCGTGCCCGCATTAAGGCTCGGGGGCTACTAGGCTTCGGGCTTATTATTTACAAATATTAAAGGGACACATCGATCCCCTGATCTGGTGTTTCCACCCGACCAGTGTCTTGGGGGCTACTGCATTGCCTGTCCAATGCAGAAAAATTTAAGTGTAATACAGTTTTGAGGAGATTTTGATCCTCAGGTTGGTCGGCCGCACCCAACCTGAGTCTCGAGGACTGAGCATGCCGCTTTTTGTGTCCCGAAGTATTCTGCCGAGCTAGGACTTGATCCTCTGGCCGATTTTGCAAATCAACCTGAGCCTCAGCGGCTACTGGGATCAGCGGTCTTATGTCATCCTTCATGTGCATCCCGGGTTCTAGACCAATACCCACCTTGAGGGCTACTGGCTATATATCTCGGCAGAGAATAAATTGCACCAATCAAAAATATTGACAAAAATCGGCCCACATTCGGGGTGGTGCACCACCTCGGAAGCAGTCCGGCATAAAGCTCGGGCGCTAGTGGCTGGCTCCATAGAGGGCATTTCCGGCGTTGGAGCTCGGATACAGTCCGATGTTGGAGCTCAGATACATAGTCCAGCGTTGGAGCTCGGATACAATTCGGCGTTAGAGCTCAGATACATAGTCCGGCGTTGGAGCTCGGATACATTCTGGCGTTAGAGCTCGGAAGTAGTCCGGCGTTGGTGCTCGGCTGTAAAAGATACCTCGAATGCAATCCGGCGTTGGAGCTCGAACGCAAGAGGACGCTGCCGCCCGGGAACAACTTCAAACCCGAGGTGTGGCATAAAAATAACAAGGCATTGATAAAGTCCGGAAACTTAAAGGGGCTCCTCAGATACCCGGCGTGTAAACTCATCGAATGCATTTCGGCAATCCTCAAGATCGAAGATGAGAAGATTTGTTGAACCAGTTTTCAAGACCGACAACCGAAGATGAAGAACAGCTTGAAAGAATCGAGGAGCGTCCCTAACTTGAAGACCGGTTCAGGGGGCTATGCATGGTGTCCTAGACTAGGGGGTACTCACCACGTCATCTCCTGATCTGTTAGATTGGGCCGAGGACCCCCATGGCCGTATACTCATGTGCCAGTTCGGACAGCTGCCGCATACAAGGAAGATTCCACAAGACTTGGCGATCAAGACAAGGACTCCTCCCCACTGGCGTATTCGGCTAGGACTCTTGTTATCCTAGGCCTCTGGTGCATTATATAAACCGAGGCCAGGCTAGTCGATAGAATATATACATACAATCATACCATAGGCTAGCTTCTAGGGTTTAGCCTCTTCGATCTCATGGTAGATCAACTCTTGTAATACCCATATCATCAAGAATAAATCAAGCAAGATGTAGGGTTTTACCTCCATCAAGAGGGCCCGAACCTGGGTAAAACATCGTGCCCCTGCCTCCTATTACCATCCGCTTTAGATGCACAGTTCAGGCCCCCTACCCGAGATCCGCCGGTTTTGACACCGACATTGGTGCTTTCATTGAGAGTTCCGCTGTGTGATCGGCAAAAGGATCGATGGCTTGTCTGCAGGTCAACTACGATGCCGGCATCTTCGTCGCCGGCTCGACTGGTCACCTTGGCTCGACCGAGGACCGTGCTCCATCTCCGATCGTCATGTTCGGACGAGGGCCTTCATCAACACCAACTCCAATATCTATCAAGATCATGGAGGAATCATCCATGGAGCTCGGGGGCTCAACGTCAATATTGCCCTCGGGTGACCGTGCTGTTTTTCCGAATAGCAAACTTGTATCTACTGCCACCACCTCTTAGAGCATCGCTTTGACGATCCCTTTGGTGGAATTGTGCGGAATTGAGTCTACAACAGCCATGCAAAATTTCGTCGAGTTCGGATGGAGGAATCTCCAACAATCTACGATATACCGGAGCTCTGTCAAATCTGGACGGGAATCTGGACGAGTTTAGGGCGTGGTCTCCGACAATCTACGATATACCGGAGCTTTGTCAAATCTGCCGGTTTTGTAATGGGTCCTCTGATGTAAGTAACAAGGGTCTTAGGAACCCAAATAGACCATTCAATGTACTCATAAGGAGAACCAACAAATTTGGCATAAACATACCCATCACTAGCACGGCACAACACATAAGAAGGGTTAAAGTCGTCGGTTTATTGGGAAGGGAAGTGTTGCCCTTCTTCGCATCACTACCCTTCACGGTGTTCTTCGTCTTCTCCTTATTAGCACCCTCTCCCTCCTTCACAAAGGTTTGCTTGAGAGGGGGAGGTCGTGTGGCCTTGTCATTCTTCTTCTTATTCTTGGACTTGGGCACGTACCCAATCCCTTCCTTGGCACAACTTCCTTTTGGTTGCTCAAAAGGTCGTTGAGGTTCTTCTCGCCTTGTATGCAAGACACGAGACCTTTCTCAAGTTGCTCCTTCAACTTAGAATTATCCTCAACAAGATGCACGTGCTCACAACATGGGTTAGTAGCATTTGCATTATCAATTAACATCATATGAGGAAAAGTGGCTTTCTCCTTGGTTAGCTTGACTTGAAGTTGATCATGAGACTCTTTGAGGCTAGCATGAACACCCTTCAAGACCATGTGAGCCTTGTCAAGTAAGTCAAACTCCTCTTTGACTCTAGCAAGATCAACCCCAAGCTTGGACTTCTCGGAGTTTAGCACACGAGAAACAACAAGAGCATGATCAAGATCTTTCTTTAACTTAGCGTGATCAATGTTGTGTGACTCCTCAAGAGCCAAACGAAGACCATGCTATTCCTCAAGAGCATTGGAAAGATCCGCAATCTCATCGGCATAGTCACGACTATGCCCCTCCGTCTTAGAGATAGTATCTTCGTGAGCGTCGATCATGTCATTGGCTTCACCAAGTTGTTCCAAGAGAGCAATGAAGTGCTTCTTGGATTTACCCTTGAGTTTACCCATAAAGGACTCAAACTCATTCTCCTCCACATTAGATCCCTCATATTCATCAATGCAATCCATCAAGGAAGGATTATTAATGATGGTAGTTTTGATGTTGGGGGTTACTTTGTTGGTGGCTTTATCCATGAGGCACTTGGCGGTGATGCTCTCATTGGGTGAGTCAAAGAGTGACACCTGTGGAGTTGTCACAATGGCAATGGAGACCATGGCAACCGACTCACCATCTTCATCATCATCATCATCATCCTCATTGTACTCTTCTTGTACCACCAACGCCTTGGGAGGAGTCTTCTTGGTGAAGTTGCTCTTGTTGGGGAAAGACTTGGCTTTGTCCTTTCGGATGAGCTTGCCACCATTGTCTTCCCTCTTCTCATAAGGGCATTCCAGAACAAAATGACTCACATTGCCACAATTATAGCAAGTCCTCACACGTTGCTTGACCTTCACGCCACTTGAGTTGTTCTTGTTGAAGTTGGGCTTTGAGTTCTTCTTGCTCCAAAAGTGCCTTGAAGCGAGAGCCATGTGTTTATGATAGGCATACTTTGTATCTTTGGGGTTGCTCTCCTCTTCTTCCTCTTCGTCCTCTTCTTGCACACTAACCTTGGATTCTAATGCAAGGTTAGGCTTCTTGGCTCTTTGAGAACGTAGCACTGCATTGTCGGCGGTCTTGTCCAAGATGCTCATGGCCACAAACTCATCCAACACTTCACTTGAGGACAAGGTGTGGAAGTCCGACCTTTGACGAATGACGGAGGACATGGCCTTGTTGTAAGGCATCATTGCCTTGAGGAATTTGCGCTTGATCCAATTGTCATCCGTGTCCTTGCTCCCATGATCTCGGAGTGAGACTGCAAGTTTGGTTACTCTCTGATAGAGCTCACGAGGTTCTTCATCTTCTTTCATTGCAAACTCATTGGCTTCATCTTGCACCACTTCATAGTTGGAGCGTTGAATGCTTGCGCTCCCCTTGTAGAGGGAAAAAACTTGGAGCCATGCATCTTTTGCCATGGCGAAGGGCCGGAGGTGAGGAAGATCTTTGGGTGGAATTACATCTTGGATGATGAAGAGAGCATTCTCATTGAATTGATCGTCTACGGCTTCTCTAGGAGTGAAGCTGCTTCGGTCATGAGGATAGAAACCTTCTTCAATGATTCTCCAAAGATTAGTATTCACATGATTTAAATGACGCTTAAAATGATAGACCCAAGAATCAAAGTCCTCATTATTCACAATCTTAGGGGGAGGAACGGTATGATTAAAATGAGTGGAAGGAATCGGTCCACCATAAACAAGTGGAGGTTCCACATGGGCAAAGATGCCGGTGCCATTTTTACCGCTAGAAGAAGGAGCCTTTTCACTAGTAGCTTCCCCCTTGTCAGATTTAGCATCCCTCACCTTGTTAGTGGGATCACCCACTTTCAACGGTGTGGTGGATAGTTTAAGCCCTTCTATGAATTTATTAAACATGCTTTCAACCTCGGTCGTCATGGAGGTTTTCAATGTGTCCAAAGCCACATTGAATTCCTCACGAGAGACCGCGGTTCCCCCATCGCCCATAGACAAGATCGGATTCACACCGGAGTGCTCCTCCACACCATCTACGGTGTCAACCATACTCTTCGGACGACAAAGTCCTCAGTAAAGAGACGAGCCTCTAATACCAATTGAAAGGATCGATATAGTTGACTAGGGGGGGTGAATAGGCAACTAACAATTTTTAGCTTTTCTTTACCAAATTAAACTTTGCATCAAAGTAGGTTGTCTAGATATGCAACTAGGTGAGCAACCTATATGATGCAACAACAACAAGCAAGCAAGGGAAATAACACAAATAAGCTTGCACAAGTAAAGGCACGAGATAACCAAGAGTGGAGCCGGTAAAGACGAGGACGTGTTACCGAAGTTCCTTCCTTTTGAGGGGAAGTACGTCTCCGTTGGGGCGGTGTGGAGGCACAATGCTCCCCAAGAAGCCACTAGGGTCACCGTATTCTCCTCACGCCCTCACACAATGCGAGATGTCGTGATTCCACTATTGGTGCCCTTGGAGGCGGCGACCGGACCTTTACAAACAAGGTTGGGGCAATCTCCACAACTTAATCGAAGGCTCCCAACAACACCATGAAGCTTCACCACAATGGAATATGGCTCTGTGGTGACCTCAACCGTCTAGGGTGCTCAAACACCCA
This sequence comes from Triticum aestivum, assembly GCF_018294505.1. Lineage (NCBI taxonomy): Eukaryota > Viridiplantae > Streptophyta > Magnoliopsida > Poales > Poaceae > Triticum > Triticum aestivum. The sequence continues at coordinate 444,717,539 of NC_057803.1, read as the reverse complement.
AGAGTAACAAGATCTGCAAGGGATTAGTGGGGGAATCAAATTTCTCTTGGTGGAAGTGTATATCGAGGCCTTCTCAACCAATCCCTAGGGAATCAACAAGTTTGATTGGCTAGGGAGAGAGATCAGGCAAAAATGGAGCTTGGAGCAACAATGGAGCTTAGGGTTGGAAGAGGTGGTCAACTCGGAGAAGAAGACACCCCCTATATAGTGGAGAGACAAATCCAACCGTTATCCACTTAACCAGCCCGCGGCCTGTGGTACTACCGCACCAAACCAGCGGTACTACCACAAGGGCTCACGGTACTACCGCAGTGAGCCACGGTACTATGGTGGCCATAGCAGGAGCTAGCCCAGGCCTGTAGCAAAGAAGCTGGGGGCGGTACTGCCGCTCGCGCGGTACTACCACACCCCCTTGCAGTACTACCGCAAGGCAGGATTGGACTAGCCTGGGAAGGGCGCGGACAAATAAAGAAAATGTTCGTGGCAACCGCTGACTTTCAAAAAGTGAAAAAATCCGACACGGTACTACCGCACAAGGCACGCGGTACTACCGCGCAGGGAGCGGATGTAAAAAATTACATCCGCCCCTACTTCCGCTTATGGTGTTGTGCCGGGCCAGGACTCACGGTACTACGGCTCCCAATGAGCGGTACGACCATGACCACCTGTGGTACTACCATAGGGGCCTGCGGTACTACTGCAATGGCCTGCGGTACTACCGCTGCGAAGAGCGGTACTACCGAATGCCCCAGAACAACAACACTAGGAACCGTTCTTTTTTGCATAAGCACGAAGAAACGGAGGATGCTCCATAGTGCTAAGGGAAAGGCGGTGCAAAAATGAGTAAAGGTGTACGTGATGATTCCACCCAAACCTTTCCAACGTGGACCCCCTCTCAATAGTACGGCTTTCCTACGACTCAAATCCACCGAAAAAGGAACGTAGAAAAACGCCATCTTCAATAATCTTCGAGGGGCACCAAATTGTCTTGTGCCTAGTAATGAAATGTCTGAAATACTCAAGACACACGATTAGTCCGCAAAAGCATTGTCATCAATCACCAAAACACCTTAGGGATAATTATGCCCTTACACTCGTCATCAGAGGAGAGCCGATAACCTCGCCGCCCTCCGCGCCGCCGTTGTCGCCGCCTTCGACCTCGTCATCAGAGGAGAGCGTGATAACCTCGCCACCCTCTGCGGTGGCAAAGATCACCCACTCCGCCTCCACGAGCTCCGGGTGCTGCCGACGGAGCTCTTGCATGTAGGCCTCGTCGGCGGCCTCGCGGTCCTCCCGCGCCATTGCCGAGCTCACCACCCCTGGCTCCGGCAAAACAAGGTCGACCGGATGTGTGCCGAAGGGGAAATTGAGCCTAGCCGCCGCGCTGTGGTAGCGGACCTGCCAACGGTCGTACTCCATGGCCGTGAGCTCGGCCGTGTGGAAGCTACCGAGCCACCAGCGGGTGTGGGTCTCTCGATCTATAATCTCGGCGACCCACGTTCCCCACCACCGCTGCCGGACCCCGAGGTAGGACTTCGTCGGTTGCCGGGTCCAAGGGAGGACGGGGAAGTCCTCGAACCGGCGTAGGGGCGCGGTGGCGGGCAGATCGGGGGACCAACGATGGCGGATCGGGCCCGCGGAGGACGATGGGGACACCTCGGCGACCACATCACCAGCGTCGGGCGAAAAGGCCGTGATAAACCTCTTTTTGGCATTGGCTCCTTGAGCTCCCCAGCACACAGGCGGACGTTGGGGATGGAGGCGCCGATGATGGCGGTGACCTACCAATGGTTTCGAGGGTTGTGTGTGTCTGTGTGAGCAGAGGTTTTGGGTTGCGTGTGGAGGGGGCGGGGGGGCAAGGTTGTGTTTGAGGAAATACTGCGGCAACTGAAAATTTTACTAGGCGGGGCTACTGAAAATTTGGATCAAGGGCGAGCAGATATTTTTGAGATTGCGAGGGATGCAGAGGCGGGAGTAAAAATGCCGGGGCTATTGAAAATTTGAATCAAGGGACTGAAGCAGAGCGGGAGTAACAGATATCGCACGTAGTCCGCACATACTAATCATGTGCTATCAAACATTAAAACCTTCCAGGCAGTAGATATTTTCGAGAATACGAGGCAGTAATATTTTCGAGATTGCGAGGGATGCAGAGGCGGGAGTTTTTGGGGAGCGAGCTAGTGTGCTTGAAACACCGGCTGTGGACTGTAGCCGACGCACCTTCTCGCGTAAGCCATAGGCGTACTATACACCGACGGTGCTCCAAGATATTTTGTACTACATCTCACACGGTTGGTGATAATAAACTGTGTGGGATCTACTTGATTTGAATTATAAAATGGGATCACAGCGGCAATGGACGTTGTTTGAATTGCTAGACCTTTTATCTGCAGTGAACATGCAACTATATGTGTGTCATAAAAGAATTGGAATTATTCAGGGTTCGTTTGGACATTTTATACATTAAACTGGTTTTCTAGCCATTTCAGGTGCATAATTCAAAATTAAACTACATGCACATGCTTTGGTGCATACAAATTGGTTGAAAAATCAAATATGTGTCCTTCAGTGCATGCTTAGGTCCCATGCAAGAAATGGGAATGAATTTTTCGGGGTTTGTTTGGCCTTTTTATACATTAACTAGGGTTTCTAGGCATTTTATGTGCTTAATTCAAATTTGAACTACAAGCACATGCTCCAATGCACTAAAGTTGGTTGAAAAATCACATGTGTGTCCTTAGGTGAATTTCTAGGTCCCATGCAAGAGATGGGAATGAAATTCAAACACCAGGGCACTTTTGATTGCCGGCAAAATGTTGAGATGTCTGTTTTTTAAATTCTAGTAAATCCAAAACTTGTCTGAAATTCATTAAACTTGGCATGCTATCATGGAGCGGCATCAACATGCCGTGATAAAAAATTTGTCCCATTTGGGGCAGGTTCGGGTATAAGCTTCTCACAAACCGGAGCTTCTCACAACAAGCATGATGGTTTCGATAGGGAACGTACCACCTTTGGGGACAGGACGATATTTGTTGCCTCTTATTGCTTTCAAAAAATTTCTATTGTCAACATAGAACAACAGGAGTGTTGTGTTTAATCTTGGAATTTTTCGGGGTTCGTTTGGCCTTTTTTATACATTAATTGGGTTTTCTAGGCATTTTATGTGCATAATTCGAATTTGTACTACAAGCACATGCTCCGGTGCACTAAAGTTGGTTGAAAAATCACATGTGTGTCCTTGGGTGAATTTCTAGGTACCATGTAGGAGATGGGAATGAAATTCAAACACCAGGGCACTGTTGATTGCCGGCAAAATGTTGAGATGCCTGGTTTTTAAATTCTAGTAAATTCAAAATACGTCTGAAATTCATGAAACTTGGCATGCTATCATGGAGCGGCATCAACATGCCGTGGTAAAAAATTTGTCCCATTTGGGGCAGGTTCGAGTATGAGCTTCTCACAAACAAGAGCTTCTCATAACAAGCGTGATGGTATCGATTGGGAACGTCCCACCTTTGGGGACGAAACGATATCCATTATCTATTATTGCTTTCAAAAATTTTCTAGTGTCAACATACAACAACAGGAGTGTTGTGTCAACTTTTGTGATTTTTCAGGGTTCATTTGGACATTTTTACACATTAACTATATTTTCTAGGCATTTTATGTGCATAATTCAAATTTGAACTACAAGCACATGCTCCAATGAACTAAAGTTGGTTGAAAAATCTAATATGTGTCCTTGGGTGAATTTCTAGGTCCCATGCAAGAGATGGGAATGAAATTCAAGCACCAGGGCACTGCTGATTGCCGGCAAAACATTGAGATGCCTGGTTTTTAAATTCTTGTAAATCCAAAACTCATCTGAAATTCATGAAACTTGGCATGCTATCATGGAGCGGCATCAACATGCCGTGGTAAAAAAATTGTCCCATTTGGGGCAGGTTTGGGTATATGCTTCTCACAAACCAGAGCTTCTCACAACAAGCATGATGGTTTCGGTAGGGAACGTCCCACCTTTGGGGACGAAATGATATCCATTGCCTCTTATTGCTTTCAAAAAATTTCTCGTGTCAACATAGAATAACAGGAGTGTTGTGTCAATTTTTGGGATTTTTCGGGGTTCATTTGGACATTTTTATGCATTAGCTGAGTTTTCAATGCACTTATGTGCATAACTCAAATTTGAACTACATGCACATGCTCCAGTGCATATAAATTGGTTGAAAAATAAAATCTGTGTCCTTGGGTGCATGCTTAGGTCCCATGCAAGAAATGAGAATGAATTTCATACTCCAGGGCACCGTTGATTGCCGGCAAAACAATGAGATGCCTGGTTTTTAAATTCTAGTAAATCCAAAACTCGTCTGAAATTTATGAAACTTGGCATGCTATCATGGAATAGCACCTGACATGCTGTGGCATTTTCGTGTCCATTTTGGGAGAAGGCACACTCGAATAATGACAACCAACAATGGCATTTTGAAAAAAATAGCTACCACTTTAATATCTCAAACGTTTGTATAATTCAAACCATGTGCTTTCCATTAACCATTCACGTGACGCCACGTGTCTTGGTTTTAATGGCTGTAGGAGGTGTCGTGCGGACAACTGCTTGACCTTGATTGAATGGGAGGCGTGCGAGCGCAGATCGGTGCGCAGGCTGACCGAGAGGCATGCAAGCTGTCCTCCAATGCGCAGGCTCACCGAGAAGCTTGCAAGCTGTATGCTGCGCAGGCTCACTGGGAAGCAAGCCCTTTGACTTCCATGGCCGCCCGCCTTCCTCTCCATTAATGGCGCCCGAGCCGCTGTTTAATATGGGCGGCCTTACTGTTTGCCTCCCATTCCCCTCCCTCCCGCAGACCTCCACCAACGCCATGGCGCCTTCAAGTTTGGTGAAGTCGACTCCGAGCCAGAGGAGATAGAAAATAAGGAGGAATGGGGCCTCATGGACCTGGCCCAGAACGAGCTGGTCGCGGCGGTCGTTGCCCCCGCTCCCGTACCAGCTCCCATCCCCGCGCCCGCGCCAGCGACCATCCTCATAGCATTGACGGGCTGGTCGCCGAGCACTATCGCAGAGCTGGAAGTCGCGGGTGTTAGCGAGGTCTGCGTGGACCCGCGCAAGCTTGTGTACATGCTAGCGCCCGTGCCCATGCCCATGCGCACCCTCCACCCACCGTGGCACCGGCCCCCGTGTGTTTGGCTACAGCCGCCGCGCCCGTGCCCCTGCCCGTGCGCGCCCCTCCACCCACCGCGGCACCAGTCCCCATGCATTTGGCTGCACCCGCCGCGCCCGTGCCCGTGCACGCGCCCCCCTCAGTGGCATGGGACGCTGCCGTTGACCGCTACCTCTCAGCGGCGCTAGTTGCTGTCCTCCCGCGCCCCGCCCATCAATCGCGCGACGACATGATGTTTGATTTACAAGTGAAGAACATTTTGTGCTGCCTTGAAGACTTCAACAATGGCGTCCCGGAGGACGACAACAACAATGACGGCGCGACACGCCGCCTCCCCGCCGCGAGAAATAGTTTTTTTGGGGTTCAATGCTGTATCTCGAATTCTCAATCATATGAATATAAATTCGCAGTGTGACTGAATGAAAGATATGGTTTGAAAGAACTTGCATTTTTTTCTCTTAATGTACAGACTTATCAAATGATTTTCTTTTGAAAAAAACATCAATGGTTTTTAAATATAAAACATTCATCGCAAACGTTTTAGTTAGAACAGCCGTATGCAAATCGACAGCTTCCCCGGGAAGCCAAGGGAAAATGTATCGAGCAGGATTTCTGCATCCCTTCAACGCAAACGGTTGTTTTGCATGACCCGTGTGCAACCACGTACAAACAATTGGGTAAGATTTGCATATATGTCATTTTGGGCATGTTGCCATTTGTCAAACTGGAAAGATTGACATTTGTTTATCTAGTAACATTGCCATTTGTCAACCTTGTAACACTATGATTTGTCAAAATATGCAGCTAAAAATCACTAGCACTATCTAATTTTTGCAACTAAAATCACTAGCACTGTTCATATGGACACCACTAGCAGGCGTGAGTTGATGGACGCATATGCAAATGTACCATCGATTACATACAACAAGTCATCAACCCACAATGACAATGAGGATACACGTTGGATTATAGATCATTTCCAGCAAAACATTCTAGTAAAGTTTTTCTCACACAACAAATAACAAAGCGATAAAATGAACTTCAGCTCAACCACTCGTCGGCGTTGGAAACGCTTGCTTTGAACCAGAAGTGATTCTCTGGGAAGGGCCAGCTATTCTCAATCTCGAGACCAACGCAGGACTGATCATCCAGGCTGAAGTGGCCTATGTCAGGGCCCATATTGGGATGGTAGGGAAGCATAGTAATGTCTACGGTATAGATACATTTGCTTCTCATAAATGGTAGTAACATTGTGTCAATAGCAGCTGGATCGCCTTCCACCATCATTGGATAGTTTTGTCCAAGGAAGAGCGAGTTTCCTCCAAGACTTTCAATACCGAACGAGGGAGAAGGTGTTGGCGCTAGTACACTTGTATCCAACCCGAATACCCTACAACGTATGTTGGAATAGGTCTGGAGAGTGCGACCATGCGAGACAACAACTGCTTCCTTAGTAACATCAGCAGTGCTCTGTATACTGACAAGAAGAGGTGATCCATCGAAATAAGTTGCCAGGCGCCACTAAGTATATGGGTCCTTCTCGTCCTCATGATCGTGATCATCGGCATCGTCATCTCCCCCTTGGTTATAAATTTTTTGAAGTATAGGTGGTGGAATGTTCATAGGACCTTGGAAACACAAGAAGGTTAATTAGTAAATGGAAACTAGCTAACCCGCATGCATGTGGATGAAACAATTAATAATTACAGTGGAAGACAAACATACCGAAAGCATCAGGATTCCATGCAAAAATAGTGCCACGAGTGGTGGCACCAAACACAAGACCCTCGTATTGAATTGCATCACAGTACTCATCCGTGTACAGAAATTGATTTTTGAGCAATATCCATCGAGGCGTGGAAGTAAGGACGGCAACAAGCTTGTCGAAGATAGCAACAACTTCATAGTTCATGTAATCCCAAGAGCGGTTGGGAACTCGACAAATTGCTATATTCCGTAGACGACATTCACCATGATCGTATTTGAACTCATGCAGAATACCAGTGTACTCAGCCTCTGGGCAGTCGTATGAGATTTTTGGAAGTGGAATCTGGTGACGAGTGTACACATTCACAAGTTCTCACTCGCAGTTGTACCCAATATAAACAATCCAGTCTCCATTTGCGCCTACCCAAGCCTTGCCCTCAAGCGATGGCATCTTAACATCATATGTATCATTATCAAGAGGCATCAACTTACACAAGGCGAGGCTTCCCTCATTCATGTGCCAGTCAGCAGGATCACGGCCAAGAAGATAGGGGAGATCAAACCGCTCCTGGACCCTTGGGTTCCTTGTAATGATGTTATTAGCTGAGTTGAGAATGGTCTTGAATGAACCTGCCATGCTAGCCGAGGTGATGACGTTGCACTAATCAATGAGTTCCTCCACCGCGTCATCATTCAGATCGTGGCAAGAATAACAGGGTTGTTTCCCGCCTGTTCCCACCATGGAGAAGACGATCGAACAATGGCAGAAGGAAGGGTGAAGGCAAATGGAGGAGGGAGGAAGAGCATGCGACAACAGTTCCAAATCGAGAGGGAAAGGCAAAGAGTCAGTGGACGGTTGCCACGGTACATGAAGAGGCTCCTGGGGAGCGAACAGTTGCCACAGAGGTCACACACCGACGACAAGGCCCGAGTGAACCGCATATGTATATCACAAACACCTTGATCTGCCTGACCGTTTCTTTTGTGTTGCCTAATCACAAATAGTTCATCCGAGTGAACCGTATGCTGTATATCACACACACCTTCATCTGGCTGCTAGTTTCTTTTGTCTTGCCTAATCACAAACAGTTCATCCGAGTGAACCGTATGATGTGTATCGCACACACCTTCATCTGGCTGCTTGTTTCTTTTGTTCCTCCTCGTCGCAAACAGTTAATTGAACTGAACCGTATGCCCTTCATCGCACACACAACTAAAATCTGAACCGTGTTTGATGCATCCGTCATCGCAAACGTTTTATACATTTTTGACGGTTTTCATACACCACCATTTGCGATTATTGTATCACACACAGTTTCTCAAAGGATCTCTTATCGTAGTGTCACGTTATCAGCATCCTGCAATAGTGGTTGATGCACGTTCTTGTCTTTGTTTCTCTGGTAGAAATCTTGGGGAATTCTTTGAGGTTCTTTGTGTTGGATTGAGTATTATGAATCTAAAATTATTTGGTGTTATTTTAGTATGAACTCTTGGATAGATTGATCGGAAAGAATAGCTTCGAGGTGGTTTCGTACCCTACAAACAATTTCGTCTTATGTTCTCCGCTAGATAGGAACTTTGGAGTAATTCTTCATCGCACTTTGAGGGATGGTTATATGATCCAATTAGATTAGCATTGTTGAGAGATTGCACTAGCGAAAGTACGGACCAGGCCTCATTTTCAAGTATTGTAATACTGTTTTGTGCCCGTTTATTATTTGCTACCTTGTTGTTTTTATTTATTAAGATTATATAAATATATTTCTACCATCCATATTACACTTTTATCACCATCTCTTCGCCGAACTAGTGCACCTATACAATTTTCCATTGTATTAGGTGTGTTGGGGACACAAGAGATTTCTTGTATTTGGTTACACGGTTGTTTGAGAGAGACCATCTTCATCCTACGCCTCTCATGGATTGATAAACCTTAGGTCATCCACTTGAGGAAAAGTTGCTATTGTCCTACGAAACTCTATGCTTGGAGGCCCAACACGAGTCTACAAGAATAAAGTTGCATAGTAGACATCAAGCTCTTTTCTAGCGCCGTTGCCGGTGAGGTTAGGTTAGCGGCACTCACATCCCGTCAACGAAGCTCTTTTATGGCGCCGTTGCCGGCGAGGTGAGTGCTTGAAGGTATATCTTTAGATCTTGCAATTGAATCTTTTAGTGTCTTGTTTTATCACTAGTTTGGTTTGTAAAAGAAAACTACAAAAAAAATTGGAATTGAGGTTGCATCATATTATTTATCTTTATAATGTATTTCATGAAAATGATGGAAAGGAAAATTGTGCTTAGTTGATAGAAGAAGAATTCAATAGAATGTTTGGTATAAATGATGAGCATGATTGCTGTTGTTAGTATGAATTATTTAAATATCCATGATGCTAATGATATGCAAAGCCATAAGCTTGGGGATGCTATGTTTGATGAAGATGATATTTTGTGTCCCCCAAGATTTGATGTGCAAATTTTTTATAATGATTGCATGCCTCCTATTTATGATGATTATAATGATGAAAGTGGATTTGGAGAGGTCATGACTTTATTTAGTGATGAATCCACTATTTTGGATGAGGCTTCAATTGACTATGATAACAAAGTTTCTATCTATGATGATTATGTTGATGACATGTATGCTATAAAGAATAATGATAACCATGAAACTTGTCATCTTGATTTTAATTTTCACTCTCATGATAGTTATTTTGTTGAGTTTGCTCCCACTACTATGGATGAGAAGAAATTTGCTTATGTGGAGAGTAATAAGTTTTCTATGCTTTTATGTCATGAAAAGAATGCTCTATGTGATGGTTATATTGTTGAATTTCTTCATGATGTTACTGAAAATTATTATCAGGGGGAGCTTATGCTTGTAGGAATTGCAATAATATCAAGTTTCCTCTCTATGTGTTGAAAGTTTTGAAGTTATGCTTGTTTTGCCTTCCTATGCTAGTTGATTCTTGTTCCCATAAGTTGTTTGCTCACAAAATCCCTATGCATAGGAAGTGGGTTAGACTTAAATGTGCTAGTCATATGCTTCATGATGCTCTTTTTGTGTTTCAATTATTATCTTTTATGTGAGCATCATTGAAATCATCATGCCTAGCTTAAAAGGCTTAAAATCATCATGCCAACACTTTTACCTACTATTTTTGTGTGTTCACATAATTAGGCTACTGTAGTAATCATGTTTTATTGCTTTCGTTTCAATAAAGTGCCAAGTAAGACCTTTGGGATGGTCTATGGTGATAGTTGATTTGATCTTGCTGAAAAACAGAAACTTTTGTGCTCAGGAAAATAATTCTCATTTTTAATAGAAGCGTGATAAAATACCAATTATTTTTACGGAATATTAATAGACAAATTTCCCAGGGTATCCTAATTGTTCATAATTTTTGGAGTAGCAGAAATATGGTTGGAGTACAGATTTCTAAAGACTGTTCTGTTTTGACAGATTCTGTTTTCAGTGCATAGTTTGCTTGTTTTCTAGTTTCTATGGCTTATATTGCTTAATACAAATAGTGGAAATGATGTGCTACAATAGGAATTGTGTGGAAAAAATTATGAATCTTATCTTTGACAGTACCAAAAGTGAATGATTTTCTCTTTATCATACTAACCTATCTCACAAAGTTCCGTTAAGTTTTGTGTGATTGAAGTTTTCAAGTTTTGGGTGAGACATCGATAGGAGGAGAATAAGGAGTGACAAGACCCTAAGCTTGGGGATGCCCCGGAAGGCATCCCCTCTTTCGTCTCCAACATTATCGGTAACCTCACTTGAAGTTATATTTTTATTCATCACATGATATGAGTTTTACTTGGAGCATAATTTTATTTTGTTAGGATTTGCTTTCTATTATTTAGAATAATACTTTGCATCTTTCTTTTCAATAAAAATGCCAAGGATAGCCTTTACCATGCTTATTTTGCAAGTCTATATGTTGCTGTTTCAAAACAGAAAGTTTACCGCTGTTGCAAAAATTCCCTAGAAAAGTCAAAATGTGATAACATGCTGAAAGTTTTTGCATATTATGATCTGATAATTTTTCTACAGTGTGTTAAATTTTCATAATTTTAGGAGTTAAATAAGTATTGATACTCTTGCATTATTTACAGACTGTACTGTTTTGGCAGATTGCTGTTATGTTTGCTTGTTTAATGATGCTATTTGAGGATAGGAGTGTGAATTTGTCAGGACCCCGATCCTAAGTCCCACCGATCTAGCATGTAACACATGATATCACTTTGCGGCCTCACGCACAGTATTCCCATGGGTGCCACCTTACCTGGCCTGGGACCGTTTGCGCCTTTTGGCTCATGTATATGATAGTGTCGCTAGCATCCATATGACAAAGAACCCGGGCCGACATGACTATTCGTGAATCCAAAGTGGCACTAACTTACAGGGACAGGCATACATGACCCAACAACGAATGTGTCGGTCATCAACGTATGAACCCAAGTCGTAGCAAGCTACAAGGACTTAAAGTAACAACACGTGACATTTCCCTGAAGGGACAGACACAGAAACGAACAAGGACACATGCCGGTGATACGTCTCCAACGTATCTATAATTTTTTATTGTTCCATGCTATTATATTATCTGTTTTGGATGTTAATGGGCTTATTTATACAGTTTTATATTATTTTTAGGACTAACCTACTAACCCAAGGCCCAGTGCAAATTGCTGTTTTTTTGCCTATTTTAGTGTTTCGCAGAAAAGGAATGTCAAACGGAATCCAAACGGAATGAAACCTTCGGGAGAGTTATTTTTGGAACAAACATGATCCAGAGGACTTGGAGTGGACGTCAAGAAATCAACGAGGAGGCCACAAGGCAGGGAGGCGCGCCTGCCCCCCTGGGCGCACCCCCACCCTCGTGGGCCCCTCGTGGCTCCACCGACCTACTTCTTCCTACTATATATATCCATATACCCCAAAAACATCCGGGAGCACCACGAAACCCTATTTCCACCGCCGCAACCTTCTGTAACCAAGAGATCCCATCTTGGGGCCTTTTCCGGAGCTCCGCCAAAGGGGGAATCAATCACGGATGGCTTCTACATCAACACCATAGCCTCTCCGATGATGTGTGAGTAGTTTACCTCAGACCTTCGGGTCCATAGTTATTAGCTCGATGGATTCTTATCTCTCTTTGGATCTCAATACAATGTTCTCCTCGATCTTCTTGGAGATATATTTGATGTAACTCTTTTTGCGGTGTGTTTGTTGAGATCCGATGAATTGTGGGTTTATGATCAAGTTTATCTATGAACAATATTTGATTATTCTCTGAAATCTTTTATGTATGATTGGTTATCTTTGCAAGTCTATTCGAATTATCAGTTGGGTTTGGCCTACTAGATTGATCTTTCTTGCAATGGGAGAAGTGCTTAGCTTTGGGTTCAATCTTGCGGTGTCCTTTCCCAGTGACAGCAGGGGCAGCAAGGCACGTATTGTAACATCCCAAATTTTCAATTTGGAATGTTATACATTAGATCATAAATGCATATCATATTTTATTTTGCTTTTGGTTTTGATCCTAGAAATTCTACGCAACTCAAGGACCCACGAAGAGAGTTGGGGATTTCGTTATTTTCATATTTGAGTTTTCTCAAATTTTGAGAATAGGATCATTCGATTTTATTTATTTTATCATCAATTATTTATATTATAAAAATATGAGAGAGGGAATAAAATGACTTTCCTAAAATAAAGAAATATTGAGGATTTAATAATAAAATCAAATAAGATTTTATTTCGGAGTTTTTCGTTATTTTATTTGAATTTAGGAAAAATGTGCGTTTTTCAAAATTTCATTTAGGCCCCAAATAAATGTTCACCTTGTGCGTCTTGATTTTAGAAGCCCGGGAAACTTTATTTCGGGATTTTTAGAGTTTGTTTAGTATTTCTTTTTATTTTTCTTCCGCGTGTAATTATTTAAAAAAATGAACCGACCAAACGGGTCGTGTCCGACTAGGACTCCGACCCGACTAGGCTATATAAGCTGGGGGAGGAGGCCCAGCCGAAACCCTAGGCCGCCCCAGCCCCAGCGCCGCACCGTCGCCGCCGCACGCCGCTCGAGGTTTGCCGCGCCTCGATTTCCGCGTCGGTTTTTTATTTTTTTTCGGAAAACCGTTTGGTTTTTCCGTCGGTTTTTTTAGTTTCGGTTTTTTAAGTAGATCGGTTTTTCCGATTTATTTAAATAGCGAGCGTTCGTCCGTTCGTTCGTTCTAATGAACGTTCGTCGTTTTTTTTTTCTCGGATTTAACCCGCGATTTTTCTCATCGCGATTCCTGATCCGATTTTCTTATTAGTATAACTTTTCGCTCGTTTATCGGAATTAGGTGATTCAAGCGCCTGGAGTTTCGTCTCGAAACCCTCTATCCGTTTAACCAACTTAAACAAGTTTTTCCTATTGTAAAATTTGCCTTAGATCCAGATTAGTAGAACGAAGTTGTTTTCTTTCGCCGTTGACATTCGTTGCTTCGTTCGATTTGATTCTTTTTGCAAACCGGAGTTCTTAAGTTGAACCTTCTGGTTAGGTCTCTTATTTGACTTTTACCTGTGCATTAGATGAGTACTTAATGTATGCTTGTTTGTTTGTCTGCGATAGAATACCCGGAGTGCGCCGCCTGTTACTTCGAATCGCTAGGTTTCCCGGATCATCAGCAAGGCAAGTAACACTTTGATCATACCTTTCCTACTACCCAGTTTTATTGCATTAGATCAATCCTCACACATTGCATGACTAGGATCTAATTAAATTGTGGGATGGGAAGTAGTTGAGGTAGTACCTATTACCTGTTTATTATCAAACCTTTGGGAGTTACTTCTATGTTTGCTTATTATGCCATGCTATGCTAGTAGACGTGGATTGGGTGAGTGATATCCATGACAGATGTGAGTTTGTTAATTAATGGTTTATCTAAGGTGGCAACTTAAACACACATCTGGGTGGATTGAGGCACCTGGGTATTCCAGGACTTGCCTGTTTTCTTTTGGACCGCCACCCAGGCTCAAAGGGATCATGAGACTATTCATACTAGAAACTTCCGTGTGCAGCCACAAGCTATTATGGGCTCTAGCATAGTTGACTAAGTCGTGCGAACTCTTACAGTGGTAGACTAGCAGATGTAGGGGATGTAGGTGGTACGGTCTACCCGATCGTAAGGTGCTAGCACTTCTGAAAGACTATGTCTCGGTCATCCGTCTTCTCAAACACCGTGTAGTGCGAGAAACCAAACGGAGGCGATCGAGTCTTGTGGGGAAAAGTGCGCAAACCTCTGCAGAGTGTAATAAACTAATCATGGTTAGCCGTGTCCCCGGTTATGGACATCTTGAGTATCTAGTACCTGGATTATCATGTGAATCTCAACATGTTACCCTAAATTAATTTTGTTGGGCTTTGTTTAATGATGATGCTTAATTGGGATTGAGAATGCTGTCAACCATTCTCAATGTTTAACAACTACCATGATAGTTAAATAAATTTATTCCTTTGAAGTAGGGAAAAATTGGCTTTACGCAAAACTGTAACCATAGAGCTTTCCACCAGCCAAATATGCATATAGTATAGCTGTTTCATTCCATTACTCTCTATGTGTTACCTTGCCAGCATATTCCATGTGCTGACCCGTTTCGGGCTGCAACGTTAATGTTGCAGACTTTTCAGACGACGATTAAGGAGTTTTTAGGTCATGGTTCTATACTCAGTGATGTCGTTGGAGTTGATGAACTCACTTATCTTCCAAGCCTTCCGCTGTTATCGTTATTAGATGGCCTTAAGCCATATTTATTGTAATAAGTTCTCTATGGAGACACTCGATGTAATATGTGTGTGATTGCTACTTTGTTATAAATCCTCCGAGTATTGTGTGGTGTCAGCATTACTGATCCAGGGATGACACCGGAGCACAGAGATCAGACTGTTTGAGGTCTGGTCGCTACAGAGATGGTATCAGAGCACACGCTGACTGTAGGACACGACCACTAAGCTAAAGACCTAGATCACTATCCTCTCTTTCTCTTCTGACTCCTCATCTTTTCTACTCTTTTAGTATGGCGAATGCAAGGAACAAGTTCACACAACCGGATGAAGATACACCCTTTGGACGTCACTTGAAGGAAGTCACTAGATACCTGAACATAGGAGTACCAAGCTTCACCGGAACCTACAATGCCACTTTACCTGAAGAAGAGCGCTGGATGATTCAAGTTCAAGTTCCAGGAAGGACGTTCATGCCAGTCACTGAGCCCATAGAATTTTCTTTTGATGCACCAACTTGGAGTCTAGGAATGAGCATGGCAACTCACATCGCCATGGGACGCATTGGAGAAGTCTACCGCAATGATCTCAAGGATACTATCTACCAGATTTGTGGGCGCCGAGATAAGCACTGGGAGATGATCAGCACCAGAAAGGATAGATCAATTGCAGCTTTTATCCAGGAATTAAACCAGCACATTCGACGACAGGAGAACCAGATGTGCTCCGACATGATAGATCTGAAGAAGGCAAGGACAAGAATCAAGGAACTGGAGGAAGAACTCAAGGCTACACGTGAAGATTATGAAGAAGAAATTGAAGTATTGGTGGATAAGAATGCCGACCTAACACAGAAGATCGGGATATTTATGGGAGACCCTACGCCAGTAGATGAAGATGAAGAACCCAAGGAGATACGCCCGGAAGACTACATCATCATCGATGACACCGATTCGGATCCAGATAATAGCGATGATGACTATATTGATGAAGCTGGAGCAGATATCATGGAGTCTGCAACCGAAGAATATTTCTAGTACACCACCCCATCAGTAGTAGTAGTCCACCATGTAAATATAGTAGTCTGAGCACGTTTGCGATAGTTAGATCGATTGTATGCCCTTGTTTGATTGAATGAAGTGAATTGTTTGCTTTTGCCTAATGTGCATATGGGTAGTGTTTTCTCTTTAGACCCCCTCTATTCTTACATCTCATCTTTTCTAAACCCTCAGATGCCTCCGAGACGTGACCCTGGATTTATCTTTCCACCGGAGCTCACCCAGTTGATCCAGCAGCAGAACACATTAATGCAGTTTCTAGTCCAGAATCAGAACCAGGGGAACAACAACAACAACAACAACAACAACAACAACAACCACCACCACCACCACCTGTTGATCACTTAGCCCGTTTTCTTAGGCTGAATCTGCCGGTGTTTTCCAGTAGCACCGAGCCGATAGTAGCAAATGATTGGCTCCGCAAGACAGCTAGAGAGTTGACCACAGCAGGATGCACAGATGCGGAGAAGGTGAAGTTTGCCGCGCATCAGCTTGAAGGACCCGCAGCATCATGGTGGGAGAATTTCACAGCCACTTTCCCTGTCGACACTGTCACATGGGACCAGTTTCAGCAGGCTTTTCGTACTGCCCATGTTTCAGCAGGAGCCATGGCCATGAAGAAGTGTGAGTTCCGCAACTTGCGCCAAGGAGGACGGACAGTTGGCCAGTATGTGGAGGACTTTAGTAAGTTAGCACGTTATGCCCCAGATGACGTCGCTACGGATGCAGCAAAGCAGGAGAAGTTTCTGGAAGGACTGAATGATGAGTTGAGCATGCAGTTGATGGTAGCAACCTTCAACAACTACCAGGAGTTGGTAGATCGTGCACTTATGATTGAAGGGAAGCAGCAGCAAATTGAAAATCGCAAGAGGAAGTATGGACAAGGAAAGTACAATTCAGGAGCTCAGCAGAAGCCACGTTTTACCCCTAGACCGGGAGGACATTTTCAGCATACCCATGGAGGAGGTAGCTCGCACAATCACAATGGCACCAGGAATGGTAATGGGAATGGAGGAAGCAACGGCCAGAATCGCACCAACCCATCAACCCCAGCCAAGAAAGACCTGAGCCAAGTCACTTGCTTTAAGTGTTCGAAGACCGGACATTATGCCAATGAATGTCCTGAAATACAAAATGGAAATAGCAATGGAAGCTCTGGGAAGAAGCCGAACCCTTTCAACAGGGGACAGGTGAACCACGTTAGCGTGGAGGAGGTTGAAGCTCAGCCTGATGCAGTAATTGGTAAGTTTTTGGTTAAGTCATTTACTGCACTCGTTCTTTTTGATACTGGTGCATCGCATTCATACATCTCAAGGGGATTTGTGGATAAGTATAACCTGTCAACCCAAGCCCTTAGGTCACCCATGTTAGTAACCTCGCCTGGAGCAGAATATATGGCTAGTCGATGGTGTGATCGGTTACCATTAAGGATTGGTAACTATGTTTTTCCCTCAGACCTAATAGTATTGGAATCCCAAGGATTGGATGTGATATTAGGCATGGATTGGTTGTCAAAGTATGAAGGGAATATTGAATGTGCTAGTAAGTCAATTTTGCTTACCACCCCAGAAGGGAGAAGGATCAAGTATGTATCCCGACATGTGCCAAAGAGGGCTCAAGTAAATTGCTTAACAGGAGTTGTGCAGGAGGAAGTACCAGTGGTAAGGGATTTCCCTGAAGTATTTCCAGAAGAGTTGCCAGGCATGCCACCGGATAGAGATATTGAGTTTTTGATTGAGCTATTGCCAGGCACCGGGCCAATATCAAAGAGACCATATAGGATGCCAGCAAAGGATTTGGTGGAAATTAAGAAGCAGATTAAGGAGTTACTGGATAAGGGATATATTCGCCCAAGTTCTTCGCCTTGGGGATCGCCAGTACTTCTAGTGGAGAAGAAGGATGGATCGTTAAGGATGGTTGTTGATTATCGAGGATTGAATGAAGTAACGATCAAGAACAAGTACCCACTACCGATGATCAATGATCTGTTTGATCGATTGCAAGGAGCTAAGGTATTTTCCAAGATCGATCTACGATCAGGATACCACCAGTTGAAGATTCGAGAACAGGATATACCTAAGACAGCTTTTACCACCAGGTATGGGCTGTACGAGTATACCGTTATGTCATTTGGTCTGACTAACGCACCCGCATATTTTATGAACATGATGAACAAAGTATTTATGGAGTTTTTAGATAAGTTCGTCGTAGTGTTCATTGATGATATTCTGGTCTACTCGAAGAATGAAGAGGAGCATAAGGAGCATTTGCGTTTGGTACTTGGAAAGCTCAGAGAACATCAATTATATGCCAAGTTCAGCAAATGTGAGTTTTGGTTGAAGGAAGTAGGATTCCTCGGACACGTTATATCTGGAGAAGGTATAGCAGTTGATCCCACTAAAGTTGATACCGTGACCAAGTGGGAAGCACCAACCACCATGGGAGAGATCCGGAGTTTCCTTGGACTCGCAGGATACTACCGGAGATTTATTGAGAATTTCTCAAAGATTGCGAAGCCTATGACTGAGTTGTTGAAGAAAGATACCAAGTTCATATGGACGGAGGAATGTGAGGCTAGTTTCCAGGAGTTGAAGAAACGTTTGGTTACCTCACCAGTGTTGATTTTGCCAGACCAGACCAAGGATTATGAGGTGTATTGCGACGCTTCATGTCGAGGACTTGGAGCAGTGCTTATGCAGGAAGGGAGAGTTGTTTCATATGCCTCAAGACAACTTAAGCCACATGAGTTGAATTATGCTACGCATGACTTGGAGTTAGCAGCCGTAGTGCATGCACTGAAGACATGGAGACATTTTCTGATTGGAAATCATTGTGAGGTGTACACGGACCATAAGAGTTTGAAGTATATTTTCACCCAGAAGGAGTTGAATCTCAGACAAAGGAGATGGTTGGAGCTCATCAAGGATTATGATATGAAATTGCATTATCATCCCGGAAAGGCTAATGTAGTAGCTGACGCATTAAGCCGTAAGAGCCACGTCAATACATTAATGACGGGAGGAATACCAAGGGAGTTAGCAGAAAATCTTCGTGAACTATGTTTGGAAATAGTTCCGAGAGGCTATGTAGCAGCATTGGAGATTCAGTCTACATTGATGGATAAAATCAGAGAAGCTCAGAAGACTGACAAGGAGATTGCCTCTATTAAGGAGAAACTTAGCAAAGGAAAGGCTAAAGGATTTCGTGAGGATGAGCACGACACCCTATGGTTTGAAGACCGTGTTTATGTGCCCAATGACCCGGAGATTAGGAAGTTGATTCTGCAAGAGGCACACGATTCACCATATTCGATTCACCCAGGAAATACCAAGATGTATTTGGATTTGAAAGACATTTTCTGGTGGACCGGAATGAAGAAGGATATTGCGGAGTATGTAGCAGTTTGTGATGTGTGTCAGAGAGTAAAGGCAGAGCATCAGAAGCCAGCAGGATTGTTACAACCATTGCCGATACCCGAATGGAAGTGGGATAAGTTAGGCATGGATTTTATCACGGGATTGCCCAGAACACGTTCAGGCTATGACTCGATTTGGGTTATAGTCGATCGGTTGACGAAGGTAGCCCATTTCATCCCAGTAAAGACTACCTACACCAGTGCAAAGTTGGCAAAGATATACATGACCAGGATCGTATGTCTGCATGGAGTTCCGAGGAGTATCGTATCGGATAGAGGAACCCAGTTTACCTCAAAGTTCTGGAAGCAGTTGCACGAAACTTTGGGTACTAGGCTAGAATTCAGTACAGCTTTTCATCCACAGACAGATGGACAGACCGAGAGAGTCAATCAGATTTTGGAGGATATGTTGAGAGCTTGTGCGCTAGATTATGGATCTAGTTGGGACGACAATTTACCGTATGCAGAGTTCTCTTACAACAACAGTTACCAAACCAGTTTAAAGATGGCCCCTTTTGAAGCCTTGTACGGAAGGAGGTGCAGGACACCGTTGTCATGGGACGAAGTTGGAGACCGCCAGTTGTTTGGACCTGACTTGATTAAAGAGTCTGAATAGAAGGTGAAATTGGTTCACGATAGGCTCAAGGTAGCCCAGTCCAGAAGAAGAGTTATGCAGATTTAAAATGCAAGGAGACAGTTTACGAAGTTGGAGATAGAGCTTATCTTCGAGTATCACCACTTCGGGGAACAAAGCGTTTTGGGGTTAAAGGAAAGTTAGCGCCACGATTTGTAGGACCATATCGAGTTTTGGAGCGTATGGGAGAAGTGGCCTACAAGTTGGAATTGCCCGAAGGATTGTCAGCAGTTCATGATGTGTTCCACGTTTCCCAGTTGAAGAAATGCCACGCAGAGATGGCTGACATACCTTTGAGAGATACAGTGCCATTGGAAACTATTCAGTTGGATAACCATTTGACCTATGAGGAGAAACCAATTAAGATTCTCGAGTTTGCCAGCCGAGTCACTCGCAGCAAGGTTATCAAGTTTTGCAAGGTTCAGTGGAGCCACCACACGGAGGACGAAGCCACCTGGGAATGAGAGGAAGATTTGCTCAAGGACCACCCTCACCTATTTTCTAGCCAACCCGAATCTCGAGGGCGAGATTCATCTTAAGGGGGGCAGGTTTGTAACATCCCAAATTTTCAATTTGGAATGTTATACATTAGATCATAAATGCATATCATATTTTATTTTGCTTTTGGTTTTGATCCTAGAAATTCTACGCAACTCAAGGACCCACGGAGAGAGTTGGGGATTTCGTTATTTTCATATTTGAGTTTTCTCAAATTTTGAGAATAGGATCATTTGATTTTATTTATTTTATCATCAATTATTTCTATTACAAAAATATGAGAGAGGGAATAAAATGACTTTCCCAAAATAAAGAAATATTGAGGATTTAATAATAAAATCAAATATGATTTTATTTCGGAGTTTTTCGTTATTTTATTTGAATTTAGGAAAAATGTGCGTTTTTTCAAAATTTCATTTAGGCCCCAAATAAATGTTCACCTTGTGCGGCTTGATTTTAGAAGCCCGGGAAAATTTATTTCGGGATTTTTGGAGTCCGTTTAGTATTTCTTTTTATTTTTCTTCCGCGTGTAATTATTTAAAAAAAACGAACCGACCTAACGGGCCGTGTCCGACTAGGACTCCGGCCCGACTAGGCTATATAAGCCGGGGGAGGAGGCCCAGCCGAAACCCTAAGCCGCCCAAGCCCCAGCGCCGCGCCGCCGCCGCACGCCGCTCGAGGTTCGCCGCGCCTCGATTTCAGCACCGGTTTTTTTATTTTTTTTCGGAAAACCGTTCTGTTTTTCCGTCGTTTTTTTTAGTTTTGGTTTTTTAAATAGATCGGTTTTTCTGATTTATTTAAATAGCGAGCGAGCGTTCGTCCGTTCGTTCGTTCTAATGAACGTTCGTTGTTTTTCTTTTTCTCGGATTTAACCCGTGATTTTTCTCATCGCGATTCCTGATCCGATTTTCTTTTTAGTATAACTGTTCGCTCGTTTATCGGAATCAGGCGATTCAAGCGCCTGGAGTTTCGTCTCGAAACCCTCTATCCGTTTAACCAACTTAAACAAGTTTTTCCTACTGTAAAATTTGCCTTAGATCCAGATTAGTAGAACGAAGTTGTTTTCTTTCGCCGTTTGACTTTCATTGCTTCGTTCGATTTGATTCTTTTTGCAAACCGGAGTTCTTAAGTTGAACCTTCTGGTTAGGTCTCTTATTTGACTTTTACCTGTGCATTAGATGAGTACTTAATGTATGCTTTTTTGTTTGTCTGCGATAGAATACCCGGAGTGCGCCGCCTGTTACTTCGAATCGCTAGGTTTCCGGATCATCAGCAAGGCAAGTAACACTTTGATCATACCTTTCCTACTACCCAGTTTTATTGCATTAGATCAATCCTCACACATTGCATGACTAGGATCTAATTAAATTGTGGGATGGGAAGTAGTTGAGGTAGTACCTATTACCTGTTTATTATCAAACCTTTGGGAGTTACTTCTACGTTTGCTTATTATGCCATGCTATGCTAGTAGACGTGGATTGGGTGAGTGATATCCATGACAGATGTGAGTTTGTTAATTAATGGTTTATCTAAGGTGGCAACTTAAACACACATCTGGGTGGATTGAGGCACCTGGGTATTCCAGGACTTGCCTGTTTTCTTTTGGACCGCCACCCAGGCTCAAAGGGATCATGAGACTATTCATACTAGAAACTTCCGTGTGCAGCCACAAGCTATTATGGGCTCTAGCATAGTTGACTAAGTCGTGCGAACTCTTACAGTGGTAGACTAGCAGATGTAGGGGATGTAGGTGGTACGGTCTACCCGATCGTAAGGTGCTAGCGCTTCTGAAAGACTATGTCTCGGTCATCCGTCTTCTCAAACACCATGTAGTGTGAGAAACCAAACGGAGGCGATCGAGTCTTGTGGGGAAAAGTGCGCAAACCTCTGCAGAGTGCAATAAACTAATCATGGTTAGCCGTGTCCCCGATTATGGACAACTTGAGTATCTAGTACCTAGATTATCATGTGAATCTCAACATGTTACCCTAAATTAATTTTGTTGGGCTTTGTTAATGATGATGCTTAATTGGGATTGAGAATGCTGTCAACCATTCTCGATGTTTAACAACTACCATGATAGTTAAATAAATTTATTCCTTTGAAGTAGGGAAAAATTGGCTTTACGCAAAACTGTAACCATAGAGCTTTCCACCAGCCAAATATGCATATAGTATAGCTGTTTCATTCCATTACTCTCTATGTGTTACCTTGCCAGCATATTCCATGTGCTGACCCGTTTCGGGCTGTAACGTTAATGTTGCAGACTTTTCAGATGACGATTAAGGAGTTTTTAGGTCATGGTTCTATACTTAGTGATGCCGTTGCAGTTGATGGAATCACTTATCTTCCAAGCCTTTCGCTGTTATCGTTATTAGATGGCCTTAAGGCATATTTATTGTAATAAGTTCTCTATGGAGACACTCGATGTAATAAGTGTGTGATTGCTACTGTGTTATAAATCCTCCGAGTACTATGTGGTGTTAGCATTACTGATCCAGGGAGGACACCGAAGCACAGAGATCAGACTGTTTGAGGTCTGGTCGCTACACGTATTGTATTGTTGCCATCGAGGATAAAAAGATGGGGTTTATATCATATTGATTGACTTTATCCCTCTACATCATGTCATCTTGCTTAATGCGTTACTCTGTTCTTATGAACTTAATACTCTAGATGCATGCTGGATAGCGGTCGATGTGTGGAATAATAGTAGTAGATGCAGAATCGTTTCGGTCTACTTGTCGCGGACGTGATGCCTATATACATGATCATGACTAGATATTCTCATAATTACGCACTTTTCTATCAATTGCTCGACAGTAATTTGTTCACCCACCGTAATACTTATGCTATCTTGAGAGAAGCCACTAGTGAAACCTATGGCCCTCGGGTCTATTTTCCATCATATAAGTTTCCAATCTATTTTCACTTTCCACTCTTTACTTTCAATCTATATCATAAAATACCAAAAATATTTATTATCTTTGTCAGATCTCACTTTTGCAAGAGGTTGTGAAGGGATTGACAACTGATACGTCTCCGTTGTATCTACTATTCCAAACACTTTTGCCCTTGTTTTGGACTCTAACTTGCATGGTTTGAATGGAACTAACCCGGATTGATGTTGTTTTCAGCTGAATTGCCATGGTGTTATTTTTGTGCAGAAATAAAAGTTCTCGGAATGACCTGAAAATCAACAAAGAATTATTTTGGAATATATAAAAAATACTGGAAGAAGAATTCACGTCAGGGGGCCCCACCTGTCCACGAGGATGGGGGGCGCGCCCTACCCCCCTGGGCGCGCCCCCTGCCTCGTGGGCCCCCTGACGCTCCACCGACCTCAACCCTGACTCCGTATATTCACTTTCGAGGAGAAAAAACCCAGAGGGAAGGATTCATTATGTTTTATGATACGGAGCCCCCGCCAAACCCTAAACTCTCTCGGGAGGGCTGATCTGGAGTCCGTTCGGGGCTCCGGAGAGGGGAATCCATCGCCATCATCATCATCAACCTTCCTCCATCACCACTTTCATGATGCTCACCGCTGTGCGTGAGTAATTCCATCGTAGGCTTGCTGGACGGTGATGGGCTGGATGATATTTATCATGTAATCGAGTTAGTTTTTGTCAGGGTTTGATCCCTAGTATCCACTATGTTCTGAGATTGATGTTGCTATGACTTTGCTATGCTTAATGCTTGTCACTAGGGCCGAGTGCCATGATTTCAGATCTGAACCTATTATGTTTTCATCAATATATGAGAGTTCTTGATCCTATCTTGCAAGTCTATAGTCACCTACTATGTGTTATGATCCGGCAACCCCGAAGTGACAATAATCGGGACCACTCTCAGTGATGACCGTAATTTGAGGAGTTCATGTATTCACTATGTGTTAATGCTTTGGTCCGGTACTCTCTTAAAAGGAGGCCTTAATATCCCTTAGTTTCCAATAGGACCCCGCTACCACGGGAGAGTAGGACAAAAGATGCCATGCAAGTTCTTTTCCATAAGCACGTATGCCTATATTCGGAATACATGCCTACATTACATTGATGAACTGGAGCTAGTTCTGTGTCACCCTAGGTTATGACTGTTACATGATGAACCGCCTCCGGCATAATTCTCCATCACCGATCCAATGCCTACGAGCTTTCCATATATTGTTCTTTGCTTATTTACTTTTCCGTTTCTATTGTTATCATCACTATAAAACACCAAAGTTACCACTTTTGCTACCGTTACCTTTTACTACCGTTGCTACTATCGTTACCTTTTACTACCGTTACCACTACTATCATATTACTTTGCTACTAAATACCTTGCTGCAGATATTAAGTTTCCAGGTGTGGTTGAATTGATAACTCAGCTGCTAATACTTGAGATTATTCTTTGGCTCCCCTTGTGTTGAATCAATAAATTTGGGTTGAATAATCTACCCTTGAAAACTGTTGTGATCCCCTATTCTTGTGGGTTATCAAGACTATTTTCTGGCGCCGTTGCCGGGGAGCATAGCTCTATTCTTTGAGTCACTTGGGATTTATATCTTCTTATCATTATGAAGAACTTGAAAGATCCAAGAACTAAGATTTATCCCTCAACTACGAGGGGAGGTAAGGAACTGCCATCTAGCTCTGCACTTGATTCACCTTCTGTTTTGAGTAAGCTTGCGACACCTAGACTTGCTTCTGCTATTAATTCTGATATGTCGCATGTTATTGATGATGCCACTTTTGCAATGCATGATACTTATGATGAAACTACTATGCTTGATACTACTGTGCCACTTGGTGAATTTCTTGATGAACAACTTGCTAAGGCTAGAGAGAATGAAATTATTGAAACTGATAATATTGATGAAAGTGATGATGAAGATTCTCCCCCTAGATATGAATTGCCTCTTGTTCCTGAGGGTTATGTTATGGATGAAGAAACGGCTAGAGACTTTCTTGCTTGCAATGATAGGAGTGATCTTAAGAAATTATTAGCTAAGCTGAAACAAAAAATCTGAATGCTAGAATCAAATATGATCCTGCTTATGCTACTTCACCTATCTTTGTTACTGATAAGGATTATGATTTCTCTGTTGACCCTGATATAATTACTTCGGCTGAATCTGATCCTTTCTATGACTATGAATCTGAAACTGTTGTGGCACATCTTACTAAATTAAATGATATAGCCACCCTGTTCACTAATGATGAGAAAACTCGCTACTATTATATCCTTTAGATATTTTCGTTCTCATTAATGGGTGATGCTAAGATATGGTTTAATTCTCTTGATCCTGGTTGTGTGCATAGTCCACAGGATATGATTTATTACTTCTCTGCTAAATATTTACCTGCTCATAAGAAACAAGCTACTTTAAGGGAAATATATAATTTTGTGCAAATTGAAGAAGAGAGTCTCCCACAAGCTTGGGGGAGGCTTCTCCAATTACTTAGTGCTTTGCCTGATCATCCTCTTAAGAAAAATGAAATACTTGATATCTTTTATAATGGACTAACCGATGCTTCTAGAGACCACCTGGACAGTTGTGCTGGTTGTGTTTTCAGGGAAAGAACACCAGATGAAGCTGAAATTTTATTGAATAATATGTTGACCAATGAAAATAATTGTACACTTCCTGGGCCAACTCCGAAAAAAGGGGTGTTCTATTTCTCAGTCCTGAAGATATGCAAGAGGCAAAGAAATCTATGAAGGAAAAAGGTATAAAAGCTGAAGATGTTAAGAATTTACCTCCTATTGAAGAAATGCATGGTCTTAATTTACCACATGTTGAAGAAATACATGGTCTTGATAACCCGACACAGGTAGTAAAGGTAAATTCTCTCTATAGATATGATAAAGTTGAAATCCCTCCTACTAAGTTTGCTAGCCAATGCTTGGATGAGTTTGATAACTTTATGTTTAAGCAAGAAGATTTTAATGCTTATGTTGGTAGACAATTGAAACATTATGCTTATATGATTGAACACTTGAGTGATTATATGGCTAATGTTAAAGGTGAACTTAAACTTATTAGTAAACATGCTTCTATGGTTTCCACTCAAGTAGAACAAGTACTTAAAGCTTAGAATGATCTGCTCAATGAATTGAATAGTAAGAAAAATGATAATACTATTAGAGTTATGACTAGAGGTGGTAAAATGACTCGGGAACCTTTGTATACTGAAGGCCATCCTAAGAGAATTGAGCAGGATTCTCAGAGAAAAAATATTGATGCACCTAGTCCTTCTAATAGGAAGAAAAAGAAAAATGATAGGACTTTGCATGCTTCTAGTGAACCTGTTGTTGACACACCTGAGAATCTCAATGATATTCCTATTTCTGACACTGAAACCCAATCTGGTAATGAACATGAACCTAGTGATAATGTTAATGATGATGTTCATGTTGATGCTCAACCTAGCAATGATAATGAGGTAGAAATTGAACCTGCTGTTGATCTTGATAACCCACAATCAAAGAATCAACGTTATGATAAGAGAGACTTTGTTGCTAGGAAGCACGGTAAGGAAAGAGAACCATGGGTTCAGAAACCCATGCCTTTTCCTCCTAAACCATCCAAGAAAAAGGATGATGAGGATTTTGAGCGCTTTGCTGAAATGATTAGACCTATCTTCTTGCGTATGCGTTTAACTGATATGCTTAAAATGAATCCTTATGCTAAATACATGAAAGATATTGTTACAAATAAGAGAAAGATACCGGAAGCTGAAATTTCCGCCATGCTTGCTAATTATACTTTTAAGGGTGGAATACCAAAGAAACTTGGAGATCCTGGAGTACCAACTATACCATGCTCCATTAAAAGAAACTATGTTAAAACCGCTTTATGTGATCTTGGAGTCAATGTTAGTGTTATGCCTCTCTCTTTATATCGTAGACTTGATTTGAATAAGTTGACACGTACTAAAATATCTTTGCAAATGGCTGACAAATCAACTGCTATACATGTCGGTATTTGTGGGGATGTGCCTGTTGTGGTTGCAAACGTTACTATTTTAATGAACTTTGTTATTCTTGACATTCCCGAGGACGATAGTATGTCTATTATTCTTGGAAGACCCTTTTTGAATACTGCAGGGGCTGTTATTGATTGCACCAAAGGCAATGTCACTTTTCGTGTTAATGGTAATGAGCATACGGTACACTTTCCGAGGAAACAACCTCAAGTCCACAGTATAAATTCTATTGGAAAAATTTCAACAATCACTATTGGAGGTTTTGAATTTCCTCTTCCTACTGTCAAGAAGAAATATGATATTCTTATTGTTGGGATGTGCATATCCCCGTTGAGGTAACCTAGTGTTATTCAAAAATTCTCCAGTACCATGTTATTCGGAATGAGTTTGTTAACAAAGACCTGATCAACCTTGTTAGTGGATTCCTTTTGATGAGCATGAGATGGATGAATTTAGAAAACACAACTCTCTGTACCCTCTTTTTACTCTCTGTTATTTATTTAAATAAAGCAAAAATAGTAATTTATGTCTGTTTTCTGAATTATCCATGCAATAAAAAATACCCCGAAAATAAAAGTTCTCCAAATGCCCTGAAATTTAAATATGATTTTTCTGGAATATTTGAGAATATCTAGCACTAAGAACACAGCAGGGGGAGCAAGCTCCTGGCCACGAGGGTGGAGGGCGCGCCCTACCCCACTGGGAGCGCCCCTTGCCTCATGGGCCCATGGTGGCTCCCCTCCACTTATTCCAGCCACCACACACTCCTTCTTCCTCCCAAAAACATCACTAGCCAGCTCAAACCCGAGCCCAAGCCCATCTTGCTGCCATTTTCGATCTCCTTGCTCAAAGCTCCATTCACAAAACTACTTTGGGGGATTATTCTTTGGTATGTTACTCCTCCAATGGTCCAATTAGTTTTTGTTCTAGTGCCTTATTCATTGCATATTTTTGCTGCTTAGGTGACCCTATTCTTGAGCTTGCATGTCAAATTTATATGGTCAAAAGTAGTTTTAATGCATGATGTTGCCTCTACACACTTGTAGGAGTAGTTGCTATCAATTTTGTTGAATTTCGTTCACTTTTATTTTGAACTTACTAAAAATTTCAGAAATTTTCAGAAAAAGATGAAGAGATTCTTGAGGGGCTCTTCGAGCCGAAGCTCGAAGGATAAGCAAAGTTAAGAAGAAGAGAGGGCCAAATATAATCTGCCTCGCACCATGGTGGTTCGGCCATGTGAATGGCCTTGTGGTGATTTACTGAGAGCAGCCAGGATTTATGATGATTTTTATGAGTTGGCTGAGAATGCAGGCCTCACCGACTTCCTCCGCGACCAACACGAACAGTATCTCTTACTCACTAATATCTTTGTGCAAAATTTTCATTTCCATTCTAGGAGCTCACCACCAATGGTGGAATTTTATTTATATGATGAGCATAAGGAGATGTCACTTCCTGATTTTTGTCGGGTTTGTTTGATACCTTTTGAGGGCAGCGTAGAGGAACCACATCATGACGATGTGGATGTGTTTATTAATACCATTGCTGTAGGGGAAACGAGGAAGGTTTCTGACACACGAATTACTAGCATACATTTTCATGTTTTATGTTACTTCGCAATATTTGCTAGTAGATGCTTAATTGGTCACGGAAACTGTGGCAACCTTAGTGCCCCTGATATTGTTATTTTGTGCCATGCCTTGTTCCGTGATGACACATTTAGTATGGGCGCTACTGCTGCAAAGCGGTTAAATCTTAACCGTACTAAGGGCCCCGTCCTTGGAGGCATCTTCGCCTCGCTCCTCGCTGCACACTTTAACATACCTATTAGGCATTATGAGAAGGAAGAGAAGTTGCTGCCTCGTGTTTTTCTAGATTATAAGAGTATGGTAGCACATGATTTTATTGTTAAGAATAGGGAAAAGGCGCTTAAGTACAAATTAATATTTGGTAAAAATCATCCTGAGACTATTACCTTGCCCGCTCCTTCGTTGTTTGATTTATCTGCAGGGAAGTACCTTGTTCCGTTGGAGGCCATTCATGCCTACCGGAACCCTACATCAGCTACAGAACCTCAGCCGAAACCATAATTTGATCCTCCACGACAGTCTGATTACCAGTGGGATCCGGAGGTGATTGCCAACCAGTGGCAATCCGAGGCTTCTTCACAGTACGACCCCAACTATACCTTTGGATATCCGCCAGGCCAGCCGTGGCCATAGACCAACTTAGGCCAAAAGCCTAAGCTTGGGGGAGTACGTATTTCTCACCGAAATTACATTCATGTTCACACACTCATTGCTAGTTATTGGTGCTCATACTTTTTCATTGTATCATCCATGCTAGTTTATTTTCCTTTTTATGCTTTCTTCTTGTGTGTTTAATAAACCTTAAGAAAAACAAAAACAATTAGTTGTAGCTTTTAATTAGTTTACTTTCCATGCTTGTAGTAGTAATTAGAAAGAAAACCCAAAAATATTTCTCGTTCTTCTTTTGCTTGTTGGGAGCTTTCCCTTGTAAATAGTTTTATTTCTTTTCTTGTTCTCTGGGGGTCGAGAGGAGAAGACCATAATTAAAATGTTAAAAGTGGTTCTTATATGCATTATTGTTGATCAGACAAAGAGCCCATATTACCTTGTCTTCTCTCTTGAATTGAATGCTTGCATATTCCAGGTTAGTCCAATGCACGTGCATTATTATTATTATCCACACTAGTCGGTCATGCAAGTGGAAGGCAATAATGATGATTATATGATGAACTTATTGAGATGAGAAAAGCTTGTATGAACTCGACCTCTCTTGTTTTTGTAAATATGATTAGTTCATCGTTCCTGATTCAGCCTATTATGAATAAACATGTTTGCAATGACAATTAGAGATTATAGTTGCTTATGCCATGCTTAATTAGCTAGGATCTTATAATGGTTTACCTTGTGTGCCAACATGCTATTAAAATGGTTGTGATGTGGTATGATAGGGTGGTATCCTCTTTTGAACGATTCGAGTGGCTTGACTTGGCACATGTTCACGCATGTAGTTGAAACAAAATCAACATAGCCTCTATGATATTTATGTTCATGGTGCATTATATCCTACTCATGCTTGCATTTGGTGTTGATTAATTTTAATGCATGTTCATGACTGTTGTCGCTCTCTAGCTAGTCGCTTCCCAGTCTTTTTCTAGCCTTGACTTGTACTAAGCGGGAATACTGCTTGTGCATCCAATTCCATAAACCCCAAAGTTATTCCATATGAGTCCACCATACCTACCTATATACGGTATCTACCTGCCGTCCCAAGTAAATTTGTATGTGCCAAACTCTAAACCTTCAAATAAACATTCTATTTTGTATGCTCGAACAGCTCATGTATCAACTAGGGTTGTCTGTATCTTCCATGTTAGGCGGGTTATTCTCAAGAGGAGTGGACTCCGCTCCTCACACACGAGAAAATGGCTGGTCACCGGGATGCGCAGTCCCATGCTTTATGCAAATCAAATCAAAATAATTGCAAACAAAACTCCCCCGGGACTGTTGTTAGTTGGAGGCACTTGTTGTTTCGAGCAAGCCATGGATTGATGCTTGTTGGTGGAGGGGGGGTATAAACTTTACCATTCTATTTGGGAACCGCCTATAATGTGTGTAGCATGGAAGATATCGCCATCTCTTGGTTGTTATGTTGAAAATGAAAGTATGCCGCTCAAAATATTATTCATATCTATTTCAAAACCGAGCTCTGGCACCTCTACAAATCCCTGCTTCCCTCTGCGAAGGGCCTATCCATTTACTTTTATGTTGAGTCATCATCCTCTTATTAAAAAGAACGAGTTGGAGAGCACCGCTGTCATTTGCATCCATTACTGTTAGTTCACATTGAGTATGACTTGACTGGATCTCTTTTACCATGAATTACAATGTCTAGTCAGTCCTTGATCTTTAAAGGTGCTCTGCATTTATGTTTTGCGGTCTCAGAAAGGGCTAGCGAGATACCATCTTGTTATATCATATTATGATTGTTTTGAGAAAGTCTTGTCATCCGAGATTTATTATTATTGCTCGCTAGTTGATTATGCCATTGATATGAGTAAACATGAGACCTAAATGTTATTGTGAATATGGTTGGTTCATAATCTTTGCTAAAAACATGAATGCTGGCTTTACATATTTACAACAACAAGAGCAAACAGAGTTTGTAAAAGTTTTTCTTTATCACTTTCAGTTTGTCAACTGAATTGCTTGAGAAGCAAAGGTTTAAGCTTGGGGGAGTTGATACATCTCCGTCGTATCTACTTTTCCAAACACTTTTGCCCTTGTTTTGGACTCTAACTTGCATGATTTGAATGGAACTAACACGGACTAACGCTGTTTTCAGCAGAATTACCATGGTGTTATTTTTGTGCAGAAATAAAAGTTCTCGGAATGACCTGAAAATCAACGGAGAATTATTTTGGAATACATAAATAATACTGGAAGAAGAATCCACGTCAGGGGGGCCTCCACCTGTCCATGAGGGTGGGGGTGCACCCTACACCTCTGGACGCGCCCCCTGCCCCGTGGGACCCCTGACGCTCCACTAACCTCAACCCTAACTCCATATATTCACTTTCTAGGAGAACAAACCCAGAGAGATGGATTCATCATGTTTTACGATACGAAGCCGCCGCCAAGCCCTAAACTCTCTCGGGAGGGCTGATCTGGAGTTCGTTCGGGGCTCCGGAGAGGGGAATCCGTCGCCATCGTCATCATCAACCTTCCTCCATCACCAATTTCATGATGCTCACCACCGTGCATGAGTAATTCCATCACAGGCTTGCTAGACGGTGATGGGTTGGATGAGATTTATCATGTAATCGAGTTAGTTTTGTTAGGGTTTGATCCCTAGTATCCATTATGTTCTGAGATTGATGTTGCTATGACTTTGCTATGCTTAATGCTTGTCACTAGGGCCCGAGTGCCATGATTTCAGATCTGAACCTATTATGTTTTCATCAATATATGAGAGTTCTTGATCCTATCTTGCAAGTCTATAGTCACCTACTATGTGTTATGATCCGGCAACCCCGATGTGACAATAATCGGGACCACTCTCGGTGATGACTGTAGTTTGAGGAGTTCATGTATTAACTATATGTTAGTGCTTTGGTCCGGTACTCTATTAAAAGGAGGCCTTAATATCCCTTAGTTTCCAATAGGACCCCGCTGCCACGGGAGGATAGGACAAAAGATGTCATGCAAGTTCTTTTCCATAAGCACGTATGACTATATTCGGAATACATGCCTACATTACATTGATGAACTGGAGCTAGCTCTGTGTCACCCTAGGTTATGACTGTTACATGATGAACCGCATCCGGCATAATTCTCCATCACCGATCCAATGCCTACGAGCTTTCCATATATTGTTCTTCGCTTATTTACTTTTCCGTTGCTATTGTTATCATCACAATAAAACACCAAAAATATCACTTTTGCTACCGTTACCTTTTACTACCGTTACCACTACTATCATATTACTTTGCTACTAAATACCTTGCTGCAGATATTAAGTTTCCAGGTGTGGTTGAATTGACAACTCAGCTGCTAATACTTGATAATATTCTTTGGCTCCCCTCATGTCGAATCAATAAATTTGGGTTGAATACTCTACCCTCGAAAACTGTTGTGATCCCCTATACTTGTGGGTTATCAACAACCCCTTTATCGCGTTGGTTGCAAGGTTCTTACTTGATTGTGTAGGTATGAGGCGACTTGCATGTAGTCTCCTACTGGATTGATACCTTGGTTCTAAAAAACTGAGGGAAATACTTACGCTACTTTACTGCACCACCCTTTCCTCTTCAAGGGAAAACCAACACAGTGCTCAAGAGGTAGCAAGAAGGATTTCTGGCGCCGTTGCCGGGGAGATCTACGCCAAGTCAAGTCAAGTCAAGACATACCAAGTACCCATCACAAACTCTTATCCCTCGCATTACATTATTTTCCATTTGCCTCTCATTTTCCTCTCCCCCACTTCACCCTTGCCGTTTTATACGCCCTCTTTTCCGTCGCCTCTTTTTCGCTTGCTTCTTGTGTTGCCGTGTTTCATCATGGCTAGTCCCTTATCTGCCCCTTTGTCTCCCGAGTTTGAAGTTCTTCACTTCAAACAAAGAAAAGGAGAAAATTTAAAAGATGCTTGGTTTAGGATGATGGAACCTTATCGTAATTGCACCCTAGAGGTGAATTTTAGAATTTTACTTCGCAATTTTTATGTTGGGCTAAATATGTCACATAGACAACTCTTGGATTGCGTTGCCAAAGGGAATTTTATCGAAATTGATCCCAGTATTGCTCATGAAATCATGGAGGGAATAGTGGGAGCACTACCTCAACAAAAGGGGTCACATCATACCCAGGAAGAGACACAAGTTTTTGAAAAGATTTGCGAAGTAACGCAAATTTTACAAAAGTCTCTTGAACCTCTTAAGAGTGTTAGCGGAAACCTTCACCGCATGAATATGTTGATTACCCTTTGCAATAAGTGGTTGGACTCTTTAGATCTAAAAATTTCCGAATATGAAGGGAAACGTAAAGAACTTCCCGGATTCGAGCATGGCTCCGCTAAAAAAATTAAAACCAAAGATGATAATACCTAGATCTATTCTTACATTTATGCATAGCTAGGGGCGTTAAACGATAGCGCTTGTTGGGAGGCAACCCAATTTCATTATTGTTCCTTGCTTTTTTGTTCTGTTTAGTAATAAATAATTCATCTAGACTTTGTTTAGATGTGGTTTTATGCTTTTAATTAGTGTTTGTGCCAAGTAGAACCTTTGGGAAGACTTGGGGAAAGTCTTTGCGATCTTGCTGTAAAAAATAGAAACTTTAGCGCTCACGAGATTTGCTGCCATTGTTTACTGGAGAATGCAATTAGGTTGGTTTTTTGCAGATGATTAATAGATAAATTTTCCACGTTCAACAATTTATTTCATAATTTTTGGGGTTACAGAAGTATTCGAAACCTATAGATTACTACAGACTGTTCTGTTTTTGACAGATTCTGTTTTTCGCATGTTGTTTGCTTATTTTGATGAATCTATGGCTAGTATCGGAGGTTATGAACCCTAGAGAAGTTGGAATACAGTAGGTTTAACACCAAAATAAATAAATAATGAGTTTATTACTATACCTTAAGTGGTGGCTTGTTTTCTTATACTAATGGTGCTCATGAGATTTTCTGTTTAAGTTTTGTGTTGTGAAGTTTTCAAGTTTTGTGTAAAGATTTGATGGGTTATGGAACAAGGAGTGGCAAGAGCCTAAGATTGGGGATGACCAAGGCACCCCAAGGTAAAATTCAAGGACAACCAAAAGCCTAAGATTGGGGATGCCCTGGAAGGCATCCCCTCTTTCGTCTTCTTCCATCGGTAACTTTACTTGAGGCTATATTTTTATTCACCACATGATCTGTGTTTTGCTTGGAGCGTCTTGTATGATTTGAATCTTTGATTTTTATTGTACCACAATCATCCTTGTTGTACACACCTTTTGGGAGAGACACACATGAATTGGAATTTATTAGAATACTCTATGTGCTTCACTTATATCTTTTGAGCTAGATAATTTTACTCTAGTGCTTCACTTATATCTTTTAGAGCACGGTGGTGGTTTTATTTTAAAGAAATTATTGATCTCTCATGCTTCACTTATATTATTTTGAGAGTCCTTTAGAACAGCATGGTAATTTTCTTTGGTTATGAAATTAGTCCTAATATGATAGGCATCCAAGATGGGAATAATAAAAACTATCATAGAAAGTGCATTGAATACTATGAGAAGTTTGATACTTGATAATTGTTTTGAGATATAAAGATGGTGATATTAGAGTGTGCTAGTTGAGTAGTTGTGAATTTGAGAAATACTTGTGTTGAAGATTGCAAGTCTCGTAGCATGCACGTATGGTAACCGTTGTGTAACAAATTTGAAACATGAGGTGTTCTCTGATTGTCTTCCTTATGAGTGGTGGTCGGAGACGAGCGATGGTATTTTCCTACCAACCTATCCCCCTAGGAGCATGCGCGTAGTGCTTGGTTTTGATGAATTGTAGATTTTAGCAATAAGTATGTGAGTTCTTTATGACTAATGTTGAGTCCATGGATTATACGCACTCTCATCCTTCCATCATTGGTAGCCTCTTCGGTACCGTGCATTGCCCTTTCTCACGTTGAGAGTTGGTGCAAACTTTGCCGGTGCATCCAAACCCCGTGATATGATATGCTCGATCACACATAAACCTCCTTATATCTTCCTCAAAACAGCCACCATACCTACCTATTATGGCATTTCCATAGCCATTCCGAGATATATTGCCATGCAACTTTCCACCATTTCATTTATGACATTCTTCATCATTGTCATATTGCTTTGCATGATCATGTAGTTGACATCGTATTTGTGGCAAAGCCACCATGCATAATTATCATACATGTCACTCTTGATTCATTGCCCTTCCCGGTACACCGCTGGAGGCATTCATATAGAGTCATATTTTGTTCTAGTATCGAGTTGTAATCATTGAGTTGTACATAAATAGAAGTGTGATGATCATCATTAATAGAGCATTGTCCCAAAAAAAGAAATGCCAAATAAAAAAGGGGCCCAAAAAATAAATAAAAAGGGACAATGCTACTATCCTATTTTTTCACACTTGTGCTTCAAAGTAGCACCATGATCTTTATGATAGAGAGTCTCTTGTTTTGTCACTTTCATATACTAGTCGGAATTTTTCATTATAGAACCTGGCTTGTATATTCCAACAATGGGCTTCCTCAAATTCCCTAGATCTTCGCGAGCAAGCAAGTTGGATGCACACCCACTTAATTTCTTTTGTTGAGCTTTCATACATTTATAGCTCTAGTGCATCCGTTACATGGCAATCCCTACTCCTTGCATTGACATCAATTGATGGGCATCTCCCTAGCCCATTGATTAGCCGCGTCGATGTGAGACTTTCTCTTTTTTTGTCTTCTCCACATAACCCCCATCATCATACTCTATTCCACCCATAGTGCTATATCCATGGCTCACGCTCATGTATTGCGTGAAAGTTGAATTTTTTTTTGAGATTACTAAAGTATGAAACAATTGCTTGGCTTGTCATCGGGGTTGTGCAAGATGAGAGCATTCTTGTGTGACGAAAATGGAGCGTGGCCAAACTATATGATTTTGTAGGGATGAACTTTCTTTTGCCATGTTATTTTGAGAAGACATGATTGCTTAGTTAGTATGCTTGAAGTATTATTATTTTTATGTCAATATTAAACTTTTGTCTTGAATCTTTCGGATCTGAACATTCATGCCACAATAAAGAAAATTACATTGAGAATTATGCTAGGTAGCATTCCACATCAAAAATTCTGTTTTTATCATTTACCTACTCGAGGACGAGCAGGAATTAAGCTTGGGGATGCTTGATACGTCTCTAATGTCTCTATAATTTTTTATGGTTCCATGCTATTATATTATCTGTTTTGGATGTTAATGGGCTTATATATACACTTTTATATTATTTTTGGGACTAACCTACTAACCCAAGGCCCAGTGCAA
The DNA here is from genome assembly GCF_018294505.1 of Triticum aestivum. NCBI lineage: Eukaryota > Viridiplantae > Streptophyta > Magnoliopsida > Poales > Poaceae > Triticum > Triticum aestivum. Next base: position 444,680,723 of record NC_057803.1, on the reverse strand, counting down.
ATTGTTGTCTTTTGCCTATTTCAGTGTTCCACAGAAAAGGAATATCAAACGGAATCCAAACGGAATGAAACCTTCGGGAGAGTTATTTTTGGGACAAACATGATCCAGAGGACTTGGAGTGGACGTCAAGAAATCAACAAGGAGTCCACTAGGCAGGGAGGCACGCATGCCCCCTGGGCGCACCCCCACCCTCGTGGGTCCCTCGTGGCTCCACCGACCTACTTCTTCCTCCTATATATATATCCGTATACCCCGAAAACATCCGGGAGCACCACGAAACCCTATTTCCACCACCGCAACCTTTTGTACCCAAGAGATCCCATCTTGGGGCCTTTACAGGAGCTCCACCGGAGGGGGAATCAATCACGGAGGGCTTCTACATCAACACCATAGCCTCTCCGATGATGTGTGAGTAGTTTACCTCAGACCTTCGGGTCCATAGTTATTAGCTAGATGGATTCTTCTCTCTCTTTGGATCTCAATATAATGTTCTCCTTGATCTTCTTGGAGATCTATTTGATGTAACTCTTTTTGTGGTGTGTTTGTCGAGATTGGGTTTATGATCAAGTTTATCTATGAACAATATTTGATTCTTCTGTGAAATCTTTTATGCATGATTGGTATCTTTGCAAGTCTCTTCGAATTATCAGTTTGGTTTGGCCTACTAGATTGATCTTTCTTGCAATGGGAGAAGTGCTTAGCTTTGGGTTCAATCTTGCAGTGTCCTTTCCGAGTGACAGCAGGGGCAGCAAGGCACTTATTGTATTGTTGCCATCGAGGATAAAAAGATGGAGTTTATATCATATTGCTTGAGTTTATCCCTCTACATCATGTCATCTTGCTTAATGCGTTACTCTGTTCTTATCAACTTAATACTCTAGATGCATGTTGGATAGCGGTCGATGTGTGGACTAATAGTAGTAGATGCAGAATCGTTTCGGTCTACTTGTCGCGGACGTGATGCCTATATACATGATCATGCCTAGATATTCTCATAATTATGCACTTTTCTATCAATTGCTTGACAGTAATTTGTTCACCCACTGTAATACTTATGCTATCTTGAGAGAAGCCACTAGTGAAACCTATGGCCCCCGGGTCTATTTTCCATCATATAAGTTTCCAATCGATTTTTACTTTGCAATCTTTACTTTCAATCTATATCATAAAAATACCAAAAATATTTATTATCTTTATCAGATCTCACTTTTGCAAGTGGCCGTGAAGGGATTGACAACCCCTTTATCGCGTTGGTTGCAAGGTTCTTATTTGTTTGTGTAGGTACGAGGCGACTTGCGTGTAGTTTCCTACTGGATTGATACCTTGGTTCTCAAAAACTGAGGGAAATACTTATGCTACTTTACTGCACCACCCTTTCCTCTTCAAGGGAAAACCAACGCAGTGCTCAAGAGGTAGCAGCCGGCCAGCCTAAGTGTTTCGAGTAGTAGCAAGCTACCATGGCTCAGTGGAAGCACTAGGAGACATTTCCCCGTAAGAGAGGCTACCAAGAACAAACAACTAGATTGTCAGATCCCACACATACCAAGCATTTCAAAATCATACACACAATATGCTCGATATGTGCAAATACAACATGGAATCACAACAAAACTCTATGACACGGAGTATTTATGCATTAGGTTCTGAGGAGCCAGATATTACAAACATGGGTCTCATGACCCAACATTCAAGTCATACAAGCAATAAGAACATGCGGAAGGTTAACGTGTCTGAGTACAGACAACTACAAATGAAAAGGCTGAGATGCCTGACTATCTACAAGACCCTGCTGAGGGCACACGATCGTAGCTGAGGTAACAAGCTAAACATCGAAGTCCACGCGGAACTACTAGTGAGATTGAAGTCTCTCTGCAAAAACATAAATTAGGCAAACGTGAGTACAAATGTACCCAGCAAGACTTACATCAGAACTAGCTACATATGCATCAGTATCAACAAAGGGGTGGTGGAGTTTAACTGCAGCAAGCCAGCTTTGACACAGTGGCTATCCTATACTATGACTCCTCGTAACTCTTTTGAGGTGGTGCACACGAGTCCACAAATTCACCATATCAATACACCACTATGGATCCGCTCCCGTCTCCCTACGAGAACGCCATCCATAGCACTCACGCTTATCTTGCGCATTTTAGAGTATCCACTTTCACTTGTCTATGAACTGTATTGGCAACCCAGAGGTCCTTTACCACGGACGCGACTATTCGAATAGATCATTTATAACCCTGCAGGGGTGTACTTCTTCACACATGTTTCCACCACTTAGCATCTACACATGACATGTGCTCGACAGACTTCAATCAAAAGTTGATGTGGGTGTAGACCATGACCTAACTAACCACACAAGTCCCTAGTCCAGGTTTATCGCCTATTCAGGTTCCATCCGCAGGGAGTCCGGTCGAAGTTTCCACTACGGCCCCGGACGATGTGTGCAGGTTCCCGAGGCACCAAACAGGTGACTCAGTACACCGTGCCATGTGCCTACCGCATCACAGCCCACCCCTTGGGTCAGCACTGCACACGGCCTCCAGCATACTACAAACACCAGAAACTAGTCGTAACTTCTGAACAGAGGACAGGGGGTTAATAAGTCGAGCAGGGTCACATTTTAGGGCCCAACGTGTGGTAGTAGCTGTTCTTGGATCACAAACACAGAACTTGGTTCCTGAGGACGGTTTCAATGAGACAATCCACCATGTACTCCTACATGGCCTCTCACCGCTACCTTTACCAAATCATGTTCACACACTTAGCTCTCAACAGTATGACATGTTCATCACATTCCAATTCACCCCCGATGAATCAGACCTGACTGAACTCTAAGCAGTAGCATGCATGACAACAAGCATGAATGAGTAGGCACATCAGGGCTCAAACAACTCCTACTCATGCTAGTAGGTTTCATCTATTTGCTGTGGCAATGACAGGTCATGCAGAGGAAAGGGGTTCAACTACCGCAGCATGTAACCGTTGAATCATTGTTGTCCTAATGTAGTAAAAGAGAGCAGGAGCAAGAGAGTGGGATTCTATCGGAATGAACAAGAGGGTTTTTCTTGCCTGGCACTTCTGAAGATAGCATTGTGTCTTCATCAGTGTCATCGACCACATCGTCGGAACAACATCTACCGAGAGGGAACAACACCGGCAATAGAGAAGGAACACAATCAATGCAATGCAACAATATGATGCATGAATGTGACATGGCAATATGTTGTTGATTGAGCTAATGCAACTAGCAACAAGTTAAATGAAGTTGGTTTGAACCCTAGGTTCAAATTCAAACTCCATATGTGAAATTCAAATGTCATTTATTTGATTTGTCCAATTCAGCAGGTATAAGTTGTTCCAACATGCATGAAAATGCCATAAACAGATTCTTTGGATTTTTCTGATCATTTTTCATCTATAAATTATTTCATTCTGAGCTATGAATTATTTTCTATGATTTTTTGAAGTTTTAACATTTTCTGGAATTTCCTGGTTATTCTAATTTAAACTAAATCTAGAAAATGACTTATTGCATCAGCATGACGTTGGTGTGATGTCAGCAAGTCAACAGGCGCAGTCCAGGTCAAACCTGGACATTGGGGCCCACTGGTTAGTGACCCAGTGTCATTTGTGTCACGGACAGGTGGGTCCGGTCAACAACAACGTCAACAAAGTTAATGCTGACATGTGGGTCCCACTGGGTTATGAAATAATCTAAGCAGAGATTATATTAACCTAAATAGGCATGGGGGCCCACATGGCAGTGGCTCAAGGGGTGTTTAGCGGGGTCATTACTACTAATTAAGTGTGCCACGTCAGATGCGCCGGCGGTTAGACAATGACGACGAACCAGAGCGGCGGTGGCTCGCCGGAGTGGCGCTAGGGCCAGTGGCTAGGTGCGCTAAGGGCACCAGGCGGGAGCCCGTGCTCCCGCGCATCCAGCGGAGGCAGCTGCAGGTCGCGGGGCAGTCAGTAGCGGCGGCGGCGAGTTGGGCGACGGCTGGAGCTCGGGTGTCGACGAAATAGATGACACGGCGCACGGGAGGACTAGCGGTTTGCACCTACGGGGTCTACGAGAGCTCACGAACCCAACAGAGGCACACACGAACCATTTGGTCACCGGAGCCTTGTCGGCGACGAGCTCGTGCGGTGGTGGCTACTGTGAGCAAGGGGGCGACGGCTACGGCGATGAAACGGAGGCAGGGTTAGGGGGAAATGACCGAGGGCTTACCACGGTCACGAAGAGATGCTCGGCGAGCTCGGGGGAGGCTGAACGGTGATGAATTTGACGACGGCGATCCATGGCACCGAAGAGGAAGACGACGCCAAGGGCAGCTCTGCGGGGCGTCTCGGCTTGTGTGGGCTGGCAGAGAGCTCGAGGACGACGAGGCGGAGCCTTTGGGCATGGCAGCAGGGTGAGGGAGGCCAATGAGCGCGGTGGTAGTGAACGGCGGTGACGATCTCGTTCGGCCGAGCTCGAGGTCTAGTAGGGAGAAGGGGAAGAGTGGCCAGAGGAGGAGGGGATCAGTGTGGGGCCTCGTCCACGTCTCCTAGGCGTCGCGAGAAGGCCACGGGAGCGTGCGGCGAGCTGGGAGGAGGTGGAGACCTGAGGCGCGCACGCGTCGACACGCCTCTGCCTACTTGCAGAGGTTGAAGACAGCCACTTCAGCCTGGTGGGTTGGGCCGGCCATCTTGGCCGCCAGGTAAGCGCCAAGTGGGTTCTCTCTCTCTCTCTAATTCTTTCTGTTTTCTACTTTCTGCAATATGTTGGAATTTGGTTTCCTGACCAAATAATTTTTGTTGCTTCTGAGAATAATTGTGGATGCAAACTGAATTATTTCAGAGCCCCACAAAATGTTTCAGAATCATTAGGGTAATACAAATAATTATAGGATTTATTTGCTCCAACTCAAATACAATATGAGATAGTTCAAAATTCCAAAAATGTCCTAGAAATATGTTCATCATTTTTGGCAGAGTTTTCTACCATGACCAAAAATCATGAACTTTTCTTGAGGCACTTTGGGTTCAATGAAAATATTTTTAGGTTGAACCTAGTTGATTTATTTTGGTGCTAGGGTTTGATCAATCCCCATTTCAACTTTAAATAAAATTAAAACATGATGCAACAAGATCAAGCAAGGACAATAGGGGTTAAGCTAGGGCTGTGACATAAATATGCAGAGGCATTTATGTAGCGATCCGACCTCAAACGATCGAATCTCTATGCATGAGTGTCATCCCTGGATCGGTAATGCCGACACACACAATACTTGAAGGATTTATAACAGAGTGCAATCACACACTTATTACATCGAATGTCTCGAAAGAGAACTTATTACAATAATATGGCTGAAGGCCATCTAATGAAGATAACAGCGGAAGGCTTTGAAGGCAAAAGTGAGTCCATCAACTCAAACGGCATAGCTGAGTGCAAAACAACGACCTAGCGCACCATACTCTTCGTCTGAAAAGTCTGCAACATAATACGTTGCAGCCCGAAATGGGTCAGCATATTCAATATGCTGGCAAAATTACACTGTAGAGCAATGAATAAGATACATGCTAACACTACATGCATATATGGATGGTGGAGGCTCTAAGGTAAATGTTTTTGTGAAACGCCAGTTTTTCCCTACTGCAAAGGAATATATTTTATTTTAACTACAAAGTTGGTTGATAAACATTGAGAATGGAAACCCCATCTCAATCCCAATTAAATAGCAATTAACAACCCAACAAGATTAATTTGAAGTGTTGAGATCACATCAATAATTCAAGAACCAGATACTCAAGATGTCCATAACCGGGGACACGGCTAACCATGATTAGTTTGTACACTCTACAGAGGTTTGCGCACTTTTCCCCACAAGACTCGATCTCCTCTGTTGAATTTCTCGTACTGCATGATGTTTGAGAAATGGATGACCGAGACACAGTCTTTCCGGAGAGGTCCCCTTAACCGATAGATAGGTCGGTACACCTACAATCCCCTACATCTGCTAGCCCATCATGGAAAGGATTCCCACAACTTACTCAACTATGCCAGAGCCCATATTGGCTTGTGGCTGCACATGGAAGTTTCTAGCATGAATAATCTTATTATCCCTTTGAGCCTGGGTGGCGAACCATAGGATGATCACACGGGTACTCCGGGATATCCCAGGACAGCTCTGGATTGCTCCAGGTGCCCAGACAACCACTAGGCGCTCCAGGGTGCCTCAACCAATCCACCCAGATGTGTATTAAAGTAGCCACCTTAAGTTAACCATTATTTAGCAACTCTCACATTTGTCATGGATACACTCAACCAAACCACGTCTACGAGCATAGCATAGCAGTATAAGCATTACGTAGAAGTAACTCCCAATGTTTGATATAAAAAGGCAATAGTTTCTACCTCATCAACTACTTCCCAATACCCACATGTTATCAAGTCCAAACCATGCAATGTTTGAGGGTTGAAATTAATGCATAAAAACTGGGTAATGAAGAAGTATGATCAATGTGTTACTTGCCTTGCGGACGATCTACAAACCCTAGTGACTCGTAGTAGCACGCTTCGCACTCCAGAAATTCTATCGCAAGCAAACAATAGCATACATAAGCACTCAAGCATATATGCAAGGATAAAACATAGATGAGAAAGTCCAAACTGAAAGTTCAACTGAAGTTCTTTGATTTGCAAAAAGAATCATCAAATCGGAGCTACAAACTCAAACTACGATCAAAAGAAGTTCGAATTCAAATCTGCCTGAAACCAAATTTTAATTTTTCAAAACCATGTTCAAGTTGATTAACTGGAAAGAGGGGTACGAGACAAAGATTTTGGCGTTTGTTTCACTGGATTTGGATGAACGGTTAAAAAGTTGCGAGGGTTTAAAGATTAGGGGGTAAGCTATGATAAAAATAATCGCGGATAGGTTCCTGGCCGAAAATATAAAATAAAAACAAAATGCTAATGAACGAATGTTCGTTATCGGGGACAAATGAACGAACGCGTTCATGAATAGATACGTTCGGGCAAATGTTCGCTAAATAGCGGAATCGAAGAAAAATCGATCTAACCGATCAAAAATGAAAAATTGAAAAAAAACGGACGACGGCGGTTTTTACCGGTCGTCGAAAAAGACCGGCGGCGGCGCGGCGACGAGATCCGACGGGCGGGGCTCCGGTGGGGCTGCGGCTGCAGGGTCGGCGGGGTGGGGCGACGGCGCAGCATCGGCGGCGCTGGGCTGCGGCGATGGCGCGGCAGGCTGTGGTGGCGGCGGCAAACGGCGGCGGCTGCGGCTGCTGCTGCTGGCGGCGAGCAGCGGTGGCTGGAAGAGAGGGGCCGGGGGTTCGGCTTTCAAAGCCTCGGGGGGGGGGCGACTTGGGAAAGGGGCGGCGGCGAGAGGAGTCCGGCTCAGACTCTTGTTGGAGTCCGCCGGCGGCACGACGCTGCGGCGCGGGGAGGCGGTGGCGCAGGCGGGCCGGCCTACTCGGTTGGGCCTTCGGCCTGGTCGGCGGGAACTTTTTTTAAAAATAAATGAATTCCGCCGAAAAACAAAAATCCTAATAAAATATAAAAAAATTCACCGTCTAAAAAATATTTAGAACAAAGTGAACATTTTCTAGCCTAAAAATGCAATTTTGAAAAATGCATATTTTTCTAATTCAAATAAAATAGCACTAAAATCCCAAATAAAATATTTATTTGATTTTAACATTTTCCTCCAATATTCCCCTCTTATTTTGGAGAAGTCATTTTATCTCCTCTCATTTATTTTAATATTGGAAATATTTTTGAGAGAAAAGTCATTAAAATCAATATGATCCTCTTTTCAATTTGAGAGAATTCAAATATGAAAATAAATGAAATCCCCAACTCCCTCCATGGGTCCTTGAGTTGCTTAGGATTTCTAGGATCACAGACAAAATGCAAATAAAATATGATATGCATATGATGACCTATGTATAAAATCCAAATTGAAAATTTGGGATGTTACAAACCTACCCCCCTTAAGATGAATCTCGTCCTCGAGATTCGGGTTGGCTTGAAAATAGATGCGGGTGGTCTTTTCGCAGATCTTCTTCTCGTTCCCACGTGGCTTCATCCTCGATATGGTGGTTCCACTGAACTTTGCAAAACATGATAACCTTGCTGCGTGTAACTCGGCTGGCAAACTCAAGAATCTTGACGGGCTTCTCATCATAGGTTAGATCACTCTCCATCCAAATTGCTTCCAGGGGCACTGTATCTCTTAGAGGGATATCGACCATCTCAGCATGGCACTTCTTTAGCTAGGAAACGTGAAACACATCATGAACTCTTGATAGTCCTTCGGGTAGCTCCTACTTGTAGGAAACCTCTCCCATACATTCCAAAACTCGGTATGGTCCTACAAATCTCGAGGCTAACTTTCCCTTAACTCAAAATTGTTTAACTCCTTGTAGTGGTGACACTCGAAGATATGCTCTATCTCCAATTTCGTAGACTACCTCCTTACATTTAGTATCGGCAAAACTCTTCTGCCTGGATTGAGCTATCTTCAGTCTATCTCGAATCAACTTAACCTTCTCTTCAGACTCTTTGATCAAATCTGGTCCAAACAACTGCTGGTCTCCAACTTCATCCCACATTAATGGTGTCCTGCACCTCCTTCCATATAAAGCTTCGAAAGGTGTCATCTTCAAACTAGCCTGATAACTGTTGTTGTATGATAACTCTGCGTAAGGTAAATTGTCATCCCAACTAGATCCATAATCTAGCGCACAAGCTCTCAACATGTCCTCCAGAATCTGATTGACCCTCTCGGTCTGTCCATCTGTCTGCGGATGAAAGGCTGTACTGAACTCTAGCCTAGTACCCAAGGTCCGGTGCAATTGATTCCAAAACTTCGAGGTAAATTGTGTCCCTCTATCTGATACGATAGTCCTCGGAACTCCATGCAGACATGCGATCCTGGTCATATATATCTTGGCCAACTTTGCGCTTGTATAGGTGGTTTTCACTGGAATAAAGTGAGCTACCTTGGTTAAGCGATCAACTACTACCCAGATTGAATCATATCTTGATCGGGTCCTGGGTAATCCGGTGATAAAATCCATCCCAAGCTTGTCCCACTCCCACTGAGGTATCGACATAGGCTGTAATAATCCTGTTGGCTTCTGATGTTCTACCTTCACTCTCTAGCATACATCGCATACTGCTACATACTCGGCAATATCCTTCTTCATTCCCGTCCACCAGAAATGTTCCTTCAAATCCAAATACATCTTGGTGTTTCTGGGGTAAATCGAGTATGTCGATCATGAGCTTCCTGAAGTATTAACTTCCTGATCTCCGCATTATTGGGCACATATATACGATCCTCAAACCATAAGGTTTCGTGCTCATCCTCACGGAAACCCTTGGCTTTTCCCTTGCTTGTCTTCTCCTTTATCTCAGAAATTTCCTTATCTTCCTTTTGAGCTTCTCGAATCTTTCCCAATAATGTAGACTGAACCTCCATTGTTGCCACGAAACCTCTTGGAACTATCTCCAAACGAAGTTCCTTGAGATCGTCAGCTAACTCCTGCGGTAAGCCTCCTCTTACGAGGGTATTGGCATAACTCTTTCGGCTCAAAGCGTCTGCTACGACATTGGCCTTACCTGGGTGATAGTGCAACTTCATATCATAATCCTTTATAAGCTCCAACCATCTCCTTTGCCTGAGATTCTGCTCTTTGTGCGTGAAAATGTACTTCAAACTCTTGTTATTCATGTACACATCACATATACTCCCAATCATAAAATGTCTCCAGGTCTTAAGTGCATGCACTACGGCTGCTAACTCCAAATCATGGGTGGCATAATTCAACTCATGAGGTCGAAGTTGTCATGAGGCGTATGAAACAATTCTTCCGTCTTGCATAAGTGCACCTCCAAGTCCTAAGCGAGAAGCATCGCAATACACTTGGAAATCCTTGCGTATATCTGGAAGAATCAGCACTGGGGCTGTAACTAAATGTTTCTTCAACTCCTGAAAACTGGCCTCACAATCTTCGGTCCATTTGAACTTGGTGTACTTCTTCAACAACTCTGTCATGGGTTTCACAATCTTAAAAAAATCTCAATGAATCTCCGATAATATCCCGCGAGTCCAAGAAAACTACGGATCTCTCCTACTGAGGTGGGTGACAGCTAATCAGTGACTAACTGAACCTTGGTAGGTTCTACTGCTATACCCTCTCCTGATATAACATGCCCAAGAAATCCAACTTCCTTCAACCAAAACTCACATTTGCTGAACTTGGCATATAGTTGATGTTCCCTGAGCTTCTCGAGAACTAAACACAAGTGCTCCTTGTGTTCCTCTTTATTCTTCGAGGATACCAAAATATCATCAATGAATACCACAACAAACTTATCCAAAAACTCCGTGAACACTTCATTCATCATACTCATGAAATAGGCAGGGGCATTAGTCAATCTAAATGACATAACCATGTACTCGTATAGCCAGTACCTTCTGGTGAAAGTTGTATTAGGTATATCCTATTCTCGGATCTTCAGCTGGTGGTATCCTGATCGTACATCGATCTTGGAAAATACTTTGGCTCCTTGCAGCTGGTCAAACAAAGCGTTGATCATCGGTAGTGGGTACTTGTTCTTGATCGTCACTTCATTCAATGCATGATAATCAACAACCATTCTCAAAGATCCATCCTTCTTATCAACCAAGAGCACTGGGGCTCCCCACGGTGACGAACTTCGTCGAATGTAACCTTTCTCCAATAACTCCTTAATCTGCTTCTTGATTTCCTCCAGATCATTTGCGGGCATCTGGTATGGTCTCTTTGATATCAGTCCGGTGCCTGGAAATAGTTCTATCAAAAACTCAATGTCTCGGTCTGGTGGCATGCCTAGTAATTCATTTGGAAATACATCCGGGTAATCCTTCACAACAAGCACTTCTTCCTGAACAACTCCGGAGAGGGAATTTACTTGGGTCCTCCTTGGCGCATGCCTAGACACATACTTGATCCTTTTTCCCTCCGGGGTGTTGAGTAGGATTGACTTACTAGCACAATCGATGTTTCCTTCATACTTTGATAACCAATCCGTACCTAATATTATATCCAATCCTTGGGAATCCAAAATTATTAGGTCTGACGGGAAAACATGCCTACCTATGGTCAAGGGCATCTGAAAACATCCTTGGCTTGCCATATACTCCGCTCCTAGCAAGCTTACTAACATAGGTGTCTTAAGAACTTTGGTGGGCAACTTATACTTATCCACAAACCCCCTCGAAATGTATGAATGTGATGCACCAGTATCGAAAAGAATGATTGCAGTAAATGACTCAATCAAAAACTTAAATAAAACTGCATCTGGCTGCTCTTCAACCCCCTCCACGTTAACATGGTTCACCTATTCCCTGTTGAAAGGGTTGGGCTTCTTCCCAGAGCTTCCATTGCCGTTTCCATTCTTTGCTTCGGGGCATTCGATGGCGTAGTGTCTAGTCTTCCCGCACTTGAAACAAGTAATGTGACTTAAATCCTTCCTGGCGGGTGTTGCTGGGTTGGAACGGTTCTGTCTGTTGCTTCCTCCATTCCCATTCCCATTCTTGGGGCCACTGTGGTTATGCAAACTCCCTCCATTGTGGGTATGTCCTCCATGGTTATGGGTATATCCTCCCGAGTTTGGGGTAAAGCGAGGCTTCTGCGATGCTCCAGAATTATACTTCCCTTGTCCATATTTCCTTTTGCGGCTCTCTATCTACTGCTACTTCGCTTCAATCATAAGAGCCCTGTCTACCAACTCCTAGTAATTTGTGAATGTTGCCACCATCAACTGCATGCTCAGATCATCATTCAGCCCTTCCATAAACTTCTCCTACTTCGTGGCATCTGTGGCCACATCATCCGGGGCATAACGAGCTAACTTACTGAACTCATCCACGTACTACCCCATAGTACGGTTTCCCTAGCATAAGTTGCGAAACTCACACTTCTTCAAGCTCATAGCTCCAGTTGAGAAATGTGCAGTGCGGAATGCTTGCTGAAATTGATCCCAAGTAACATTGGCTATGGGGAATGTGGTTGTGTAATTCTCCCACCATGAGGCTGCGGGTCCATCCAGTTGGTGTGCGGCAAAGCGCACCATCTCAGCATCTGTGCAACCTGCGGTGGTCAACTCCCTTCCAATCCTGCGTAGCCAGTCATCAGCAACAATCGGCTCGGTGCTACTAGAAAACACCAGCAGATTCAACCTCAGAAAATGGGCTAAGTTGTCAACTGGAGGTGGTGGCGTTGTTGTTGTTGTTGTTGTTGTTGTTGTTGCCTTGGTTCTGGACTAGTAGTTGCATCAAAGCATTCTGCTGTTGGACCAACTGAGTGAGCTTCGGTGGGAAGACAAATCCAGGGTCACGTCTCAGAGGCATCTGATGGGTTTAGAGGGAAGAGATTAGAATAGAATGAGGTCTAAAGAGAAAGCACTGCCCATATGCACATGAGACAAACATATTCATTTCACTCCACTCAATTCAAACAAGGGCATACAAACGATCTAACTACCGTTACAAAGTGCTCAGACTACTACCATATACATGGGGGAATACTACTAATAATATGGTGGTCATCTAGAAATTTTGATCGGTGGAAGACTCCATGATATCCGCTCCAGCTTCATCTTCATAATCATCATCACTACTGTCGGGGTCGGAGTCGGTGTCGTCGATGATGATGTAGTCCTCGGGATGGTTGTCATCTCCTCCTGGCACGAGGTCTCCCATGAATACTCCTAGCTTCTTCTTCAGGTCTTCATTCCTCTCTAGTAGCACTGTGATTTCCTCCTCATATCCATCGTGTGTAGACTTGAGTTCCTCTTCAAGCTCCATGTTCCTGGTCATCACCTTCTTCAGATCTATCATGCTGGCGCACATTTGGTTCTCCTGGAGTAGAATGTGTTGATTTAACTCCTAGATAAAGGACGCACTGGACTTGTCCCTCCTGGTGTTGATCATCTCCCATTGCTCATCTCGGCGCCCACATATATATCTGGTAGATGGTGTCCTTAAGCTCCTTGTTGTAGACTTTGCCGATGCGTCCCATGGCGATGTGGGCTGCCATGCTCTTTCCTAGACTCCAGGTTGGTGCATCAAAGGAAAACTCTATGGGCTCAGTAACTGGCGTGAATCTCCTTCGTGGAACATGAACTCAAATCATCCAACGCTCCTCTTCTGGTAAAGTGGCTGTGTAGGTCCCGGTGAAGCTTGGTATTCCGATGTTCAGGTACCTAGTGACTTCCTTCAAGTGTCATCCGAAAGGGGTGTCTTCATCTGGTTGAGAAAACTTGTTCCTTGGGTCCTCCATCTATAGTGGTCGTGTCCTACAGTCAGCGTGTGCTCTAATACCATCTTGTAGCGATCTGACCTCAAACGGTCGAATCTCTATGCATGAGTGTCATCCCTGGATCGGTAATGCTGACACACAGTGCTTGAAGGATTTATAACAGAGTGCAATCACACACTTATTACATCGAATGTCTCGAAAGAGAACTTATTACAATAATATGGTTGAAGGCCATCTAATGAAGATAACAACGGAAGGCTTCGAAGGCAAAAGTTAGTGCATCAACTCCAACGGCATAGCTGAGTAAAAAACAACGACCTAGCGCACCTTACTCTTCATCTGAAAGTCTGCAACATAATACGTTGCAGCCCGAGATGAGTCAGCACATGGAATATGCTGGAAAAATAACACTGTAGAGCAATGAATAAGACACATGCTAATACTACATGCATATATGGCTGGTGGAGGCTCTAAGGTAAATGTTTTCGCGAAAAGCCAGTTTTTCCCTACTGCAAAGGAATATATTTCATTTTAACTACAAAGTTGGTTGATAAACATTGAGAATGGAAACCCCATCTCAATCCTAATTAAATAGCAATTAACAACCCAACAAGATTAATTTAAAGTGTTGAGATCACATCAATAATTCAAGAAACAGATACTCAAGATGTCCATAACCGGGGACATGGCTAACCATGATTAGTTTGTACACTCTACAGAGGTTTGCGCACTTTTCCCCACAAGACTCGATCTCCTTCATTGAATTTCTCGCACTGCATGATGTTTGAGAAACCAATGATCGAGACACATTCTTTCCGGAGAGGTCCCCTTAACCGATAGATAGGCCGGTACACCTACAATCCCCTACATCTGCTAGCCCATCATGGAAAGGATTCCCACAACTTAGTCAACTATGCCAGAGCCCATATTGGCTTGTGGCTGCACACGGAAGTTTCTAGCATGAATAATCTTATGACCCCTTTGAGCCTGGGTGGCAAACCAAAGAATGATCACTCGGGTACTCCGGGATATCACAAGACAGCTCGGGATTGCTCCAGGTGCCCAGACAACCACTGGGTGCTCCAGGGTGCCTCAACCAACCCACCCAGATGTGTATTAAAGTGGCCACCTTAAGTTAACCATTATTTAACAACTCTCACATGAAGGAAATATGCCCTAGAGGCAATAATAAAGTTATTATTTATTTCCTTATTTCCTTATTTCATGATAAATGTTTATTATTCATGCTAGAATTGTATTAACCGGAAACTTGATACATGTGTGAATGCATAGACAAACAGAGTGTCTCTAGTATGCCTCTACTTGACTAGCTTGTTGAATCAAAGATGGTTAAGTTTCCTAGCCATAGACATGAGTTGTCATTTGATTAACGAGATCACATCATTAGGAGAATGATGTGATTGACTTGACCCATTTCGTTAGCTTAGCACTTGATCGTTTAGTATGTTGCTATTGCTTTCTTCATGACTCATACATGTTCCTATGACTATGAGATTATGCAACTCCCGTTCACCGGAGGAACACTTTGTGTGTTACCAAATGTCACAACGTAACTGGGTGATTATAAAGGTGCTCTACAAGTGTCTCTGAAGGTACTTGTTGAGTTGGCGTATTTCGAGATTAGGATTTGTCACTCTGATTGTCGGAGAGGTATCTCTGGGACCTCTCGGTAATGCACATCACTATAAGCCTTGCAAGCATTGTAACTAATGAGTTACTTGCAGGATGATGTATTACGCAACGAGTAAAGAGACTTGCTGGTAACGAGATTGAACTAGGTATTGAGATACCGACGATCAAATCTCGGGCAAGTAACATATCGATGACAAAGGGAACAACGTACGTTGTTATGCGGTTTGACCGATAAAGATCTTCGTAGAATATGTAGGAGCCAATATGAGCATCCAGGTTCCGCTATTGTTTATTGACCGGAGATGTGTCTCGGTCATGTCTACATAGTTCTCGAACCCGTAGGTCCGCACGCTTAACGTTCAATGACGATTTGTATTATGAGTTATGTGATTTGATGTACCGAAGGTAGTTCGGAGTCCCGGATGAGATCGGGGACATGACGAGGAATCTCGAAATGGTCAATACATAAAGATCGATATATTGGACGACTATATGCGAACATCGGAAAGGTTCCGAGTGATTCGGGTATTTTTCGGAGTACCGGAGAGTTACGGGAATTCGTATTGGGCCTTAATGGGCCATACGGGAAAGGAGAGAAAGGCCTCAAAAGGTGGCCGCACCCCTCCTCATGGTCTGGTCAGAATTGGACTAGGGAAGGTGGGCGCCCCTTCCTTCCTTCTCCTTTTTCCTTCCCCTTTTCCTATTCCATATGGGGGCAGGGGGGCACCTCTAGACACACAAGTTGATCATTGATCCCTTAGCTGTGTGCGGTGCCCCCCTCCACCATAATTCACCTCGATCATATCGTAGCGGTGCTTAGGTGAAGCCCTGTATCGGTAGCAACATCATCACCGTCAACACGCCGTCGTGCTGATGGAACTCCCCCGTGAAGCTGTGCTGGATCGGATTTTGTGGGACATCATCGAGCTGAACGTGTGCTAAACTCAGAGGTGCCGTGTGTTCGGTACTTGGATCGGTCGATTCATGAAGACGTTCGACTACATCAACCGCGTTCTCATAATGCTTCCGCTTATGGTCTACGAGGGTACATGGACGATACTCTTCCCTCTTGTTGCTATACATCACCATGATCTTGCATGTGCGTAGGAAATTTTTGAAATTACTACGTTCCCCAATAGTGGCATCCGAGCTAGGTTTTATGCGTAGATGTTATATGCATGAGTAGAACACAAGTGAGTTGTGGGCGATACAAGTCATACTACTTACCAGCATGTCATACTTTGGTACGGCGGTATTGTTGGATGAAGCGGCCCGGACCGACATTACGTGTACGCTTACGCGAGACTGGTTCTACTGACGTGCTTTGCACACAGGTGGCTGGCAGGTGTCAGTTTCTCCAACTTTAGTTGAACCGAGTGTGGCTACGCCCGGTCCTTGAGAAGGTTAAAACAACACTAACTTGACAAACTATCGTTGTGGTTTTGATGCATAGGTAAGAACGGTTCTTGCTCAGCCCTTAGCAGCCACGTAAAACTTGCAACAACAAAGTAGAGGACGTTTAACTTGTTTTTGCAGGGCATGTTGTGATGTGATATGGTCAAGACATGATGCTATATTTTAATTGTATGAGATGATCATGTTTTGTAACCGAGTTATTGGCAACTGGCAGGAGCCATATGGTTGTCGCTTTATTGTATGCAATGCAATCGCCCTGTAATGCTTTACTTTATCAATAAGTGGTAGCGATAGTCGTAGAAGCAATAGTTGGCGAGATGACAACAATGCTACGATGGAGATCAAGGTGTCGCGCCGGTGACGATGGTGATCATGACGGTGCTTCGGAGATGGAGATCACAAGCACAAGATGATGATGGCCATATCATATCACTTATATTGATTGCATGTGATGTTTATCTTTTATGCATCTTATTTTGCTTAGATCGACGGTAGCATTATAAGATGATCTCTCACTAGACTTCAAGATAAAAGTGTTCTACCTGCCAAAGTACGTCGTGCCGAGACACCACGTGATAAGCTCTACGTTCATCTACAACGGATGCAAGCCAATTTTTGCACAAGCAGAATACTCGGGTTAAACTTGACGAGCCTAGCATATGCAGATATGGCCTCGGAACACTAAGACCGAAAGGTCGAGCGTGAATCATATAGAAGATATGATCAACATAGTGATGTTCACCATTGAAAACTACTCCATCTCACGTGATGATCGGACATGGTTTAGTTGATTTGGATCACGCGATCACTTAGATGATTAGAGGGATCTCTATCTAAGTGGGAGTTCTTAAGTAATATGATTAATTGAACTTTAATTTTATCATGAACTTAGTCATGGTAGTATTAGCATATCTATGTTGTAGATCAATAGCTCGCGTTTGGCTCCCCTGTTTATTTTCATATGTTCCTAGAGAAAACTAAGTTGAAAGATGTTTGTAGCAATGATGCGGATTGGATCCGTGATCTGAGGATTATCCTCATTGCTGCACAGAAGAATTATGTCCTTGATGCACCGCTAGGTGACAGACCAATTGCAGGAGCAGATGCATACATTATAAACGTTTGGCAAGCTCGGTATGATGACTACTTGATAGTTTAGTGCACCATGCTTTACGGCTTAGAACCGGGACTTCAAAAAAAATTGAACACCACGGAGCATATAAGATGTTCCAAGAGTTCAAATTAGTATTTCATACTCATGTCCGTGTCGAGAGGTATGAGACCTCTGACAGTACTTTGCCAATAAGATGGAGGAGAATAGCTCAACCAGTGAGCATGTTCTCAAATTATCTAAGTACTACAATTGCTTGAATCAAGTGGGAGTTAATCTTCCAGATAAGATAGTAATTGAAAAAGTTCTCTAGTCACTATCACCAAGTTAATAGAACTTTGTGATGAACTATAATATGCAAGGGATGACGAAAGTAATTCCCGAGCTCTTCGTGTTGCTGATATCAATGAAGGTAGAAATCAAGAAAGAGCATCAAGTGTTGATGGTTGACAAGACCACCAGTTTCAAGAAAAGGGCAAAGGGAAGAAGGGGAACTTCAAGAAGAACGACAAGCAAGTTGCTGCTCAAGTGAAGAAACACAAGTCTGGACCTAAGTCTGAGACTGAGTGCTTCTACTGCAAAGGGACTGGTCACCGGAAGCGGAACTTCCCCAAGTATTTGGTGGATAAGAAGGATGGCAAAGTGAACAAAGGTATATTTGATATACATGTTATTGATGTGTACTTTAGTAGTGTTTATAGCAACCCCTCAAGTATTTGACACTAGTTCAGTTGTTAAAGAGTAGTAACTCGAAACGGGAGTTGCATAATGAACAGAAACTAGTTAAAGGGCGAGGTGACGATGTGTGTTGGAAGTAGTTCCAAGATTGATATGATCATCATCGCACACTCCCTATACTTTCGGGATTAGTGTTGAACCTAAATAAGTGTTATTTGGTGTTTGCGTTGAGCATGAATATGATTTGATCATGTTTATTGCAAAACGGTTATTCATTTAAATTAGAGAATAATTGTTGTCTCTATTTACATGACTAAAACCTTCTATGGTTATACACCCAATGAAAATGGTTTGTTGGATCTCGATCGTAGTGATACACATATTCATAATATTGAAGCCAAAAGATGCAAAGTTAATAATGATAGTGCAACTTATTTGTGGCACTGTCGTTTTAGGTCATATTGGTGTAAAGCGCGTGAAGAAAATCCATGTTGATGGGCTTTTGGAATCACTTGACTATGAATCAGTTGATGCTTGCGAACCATGCCTCATGGGCAAGATGACTAAGACTCCGTTCTCTGGAACAATGGAGCAAGCAACTGACTTATTGGAAATAATACATATTGATGTATGCAATCCGATGAGTGTTGAGGCTCGCGGCAGGTATCGTTATTTTCTGACCTTCACAGATGAATTGAGCAGATATGCGTATATCTACTTGATGAAACATAAGTCTGAAACATTTAAAAAGTTCATATAATTTCAGAGTGAATTACAGAATCATCGTAACAAGAAAATAAAGTTTCTATGATCTAATCGTGGAGAAGAATATTTGAGTTACGAGTTTGGTCTTCATTTGAAACAATGTAGAATAGTTTCGCAAATCACGCCACCTGGAACACCACAGCGTAATGGTGTGTCCGAACATCATAACCGTACTTTATTAGATATGGTGCAATCAATGATGTTTCTTACCGATTTACTACTATCGTTTTGGGGTTATGCATTAGAGACAACTGCATTCATGTTAAAAAGGGCACCATCTAAATCTGTTGAGACGACACCATATGAACTGTGGTTTGGCAAGAAACCAAAGTTGTCGTTTCTTAAAGTTTGGGGTTGCGATGCTTATGTGAAAAAGTTTCATCTTGATAAGCTCAAACCCAAATCGGAGAAATGTGTCTTCATAGGATACCCAAAGGAGACAGTTGGGTACACCTTCTATCACAGATCCGAAGGCAAGATATTCGTTGCTAAGAATGGATCCTTTCTAGAGAAGGAGTTTCTCTCGAAAGAAGTGAGTGGGAGGAAAGTAGAACTTGATGAGGTAACTGTACCTGCTCCCTTATTGGAAAGTAGTTCATCACAGAAATCTGTTCCTGTGACTCCTACACCAATTAGTGAGGAAGCTAATGATGATGAGCATGTAACATCAGATCAAGTTACTACCAAACCTCGTAGGTCAACCAGAGTAAGATCCGCACCAGAGTGGTACGGTGATCTTGTTCTGGAGGTCATGTTACTTGACCATGACGAACCTACAAACTATGAGGAAGCGATGATGAGCCCAGATTCCGCAAAATGGTTTAAGGCCATGAAATTTGAGATGGGATCCATGTTTGAGAACAAAGTGTGTACTTTGGTTGACTTGCCCGATGATCGGCAAGCCATAGAAAATAAATGGATCTTCAAGAGGAAGACGGACGCTGATAGTAGTGTTACTATCTACAAAGCTAGACTTGTCGGAAAAAGGTTTTGACAAAGTTCAAGGTGTTGACTACAATGATATTTTCTCACTATCGATGCTTAATGTGTGTCCGAATCATGTTAGCAATTGCCGCATTTTATGAAATCCGGCAAATGGATAACAAAACTGCAATCCTTAATGGATTTATTAAAGAAAAGAGTTGTATATGATGCAACCAGAAGGTTTTGTCAATCCTAAAGGTGCTAACAAAATGTGCAAGCTCCAGCGATCCATCTGTGGACTGGTGCAAGCATCTCGAAGTTGGAATATACGCTTTGATGAGTTGATTAAAGCATATAGTTTTATACAGATTTGCGGTGAAGCCTGTATTTACAAGAAAGTGAGTGGGAGCACTACAGCCTTTCTGATAAGTATATGTAAATGACATATTGTTGATCAGAAATGATGTAGAATTTTCTGGAAAGCATAAAGGAGTATTTGAAAGGAGTTCTTCAAAGAAAGACCTCGATGAAGCTGCTTACATGTTGAGCATCAAGATCTATAGAGATAGATCAAGACGCTTGATAAGGATTTTCAATGAGTATGTACCTTGACAAGATTTTGAATTAGTTCAAAATGGAACAGTCAAAGAAAGAGTTCTTGCCTGTGTTGCAAGGTGTGAAGTTGAGTAAGACTCAAAGTCCAACCACGGAAGAAGATAGAAATAGAATGAAAGTCATTCCCTATGCTTCAGTCATAGGTTCTATAAAGTATGCCTTGCTATGTACCAGATCTATTGTATACCCTACACTAAGTTTGGCAAGGGAGTACAATAGTGATCTAGGAGTAGATCACTGGACAGCGGTCAAACTTATCCTTAGTGGAACAGGGATATGTTTCTCGATTATGGAGGTGACAAAAGGTTCGTCATAAAGAGTTATGTCGATGCAAGTTTTGACACTGATCCAGATGACTCTAAGTCTCAATCTAGATACACATTGAAAGTGGGAGCAATTAGCTAAAGTAGCTCCGTGCAGAGCATTGTAGACATAGAAATTTGCAAAATACATAACGGATCTGAATGTGATAGACCCGTTGACTAAGATTCTCTCACAAGCTAAACATGATCACACCTTAGTACTCTTTGGGTGTTAATCACATAGCGATGTGAACTAGATTACTGAATCTAGTAAACCCTTTGGGTGTTGGTCACATGGTGATGTGAACTATGGGTGTTAATCACATGATGATGTGAACTATCGATGTTAATCACATGGTGATGTGATCTAGATTATTGACTCTAGTGCAAGTGGGAGACTGAAGGAAATATGCCCTAGAGGCAATAATAAGGTTATTATTTATTTCCTTATTTCATGATAAATTTTTATTATTCATGCTAGAATTGTATTAACCGAAAACTTGATACATGTGTGAATGCATAGACAAATAGAGTGTCACTAGGATGCCTCTACTTGACTAGCTCGTTGAATCAAAGATGGTTAAGTTTCCTAGCCATAGACATGAGTTGTCATTTGATTAACGGGATCACATCATTAGGAGAATGATGTGATTAACTTGACCCATTCCGTTAGCTTAGCACTTGATCATTTAGTATGTTGCTATTTCTTTCTTCATGACTTATACATGTTCCTATGACTATGAGATTATGCAACTCCCGTTTACCGAAGAAACACTTTGTGTGTTACCAAATGTCACAATGTAACTGGGTGATTATAAAGGTGCTCTACAGGTGTCTCCGAAGGTACTTGTTGAGTTGGCGTATTTCGAGATTAGGATTTGTCACTCCTATTGTCAGAGAGGTATGTCTGGGCCCTCTCGGTAATGCACATCACTATAAGCCTTGCAAGCATTGTAACTAATGAGTTAGTTGCGGGATGATGTATTACGGAACGAGTAAAGAGACTTGCCGGTAACAAGATTGAACTAGGTATTGAGATACCGACGATCGAATCTCAGGCAAGTAACATACCGATGACAAAGGGAACAATGTATGTTGTTATGCGGTTTGACCGTTAAAGATCTTTGTAGAATATGTAGGAGCCAATATGAGCATCCAGGTTCCGCTATTGGTTATTGACCAGAGATGTGTCTCAGTCATGTCTACATAGTTCTCGAACCCGTAGGGTCTGCACGCTTAACATTCAGTGACGATTTGTATTATGAGTTATGTGATTTGATGTACCGAAGGTAGTTTGGAGTCCCGGATGAGATCGGGGACATAACGAGGAGTCTCGAAATGGTCAAGACATAAAGATCGATATATTGGACGACTATATTCGGACATCGGAAAGGTTCCAAGTGATTCGGGTATTTTTTGGAGTACCGAAGAGTTACGGGAATTCGTATTGGGCCTTAATGGGCCATACGGGAAAGGAGAGAAAGGCATCAAAAGGTAGCTGCACCCCTCCCCATGGTCTGGTCCGAATTGGACTAGGGAAGGGGGGGCGCCCCCCTTCCTTCCTTCTCCTTTTTCCTTCCCCTTTTCCTATTCCATATGGGAGGAGGAATCCTACAAGGACTAGGGAGTCCTAGTAGGACTCCACACTTCTGGCGCGCCCTAGGGGCTGGCCGGCCTCCCCTCCTCCATCCTTTATATACGGGGGCAGGGGCACCTCTAGACACACAAGTTGATCATTGATCCCTTAGCCGTGTGCGGTGCCCCCCTCCACCATAATTCACCTCGATCATATCGTAGCGGTGCTTAGGCGAAGCCCTGCGTCGGTAGCAACATCATCACCGTCAACACGCCGTCGTGCTGATGGAACTCTCCTGTGAAGCTCTGCTGGATCAGAGTTCGTGGGACGTCATCGAGCTGAACGTGTGCTAAACTCGGAGGTGACGTGCGCATGGTACTTGGATCAGTCGGATTGTGAAGACGTTCGGCTACATCAACCGCGTTCTCATAACGCTTCCGCTTACGTTCTACGAGGGTACATGGACGATACTCTTCCCTCTCATTGCTATACATCACCATGATCTTGCGTGTGCGTAGGAAATTTTTGAAATTATGACGTTCCCCAACACCACATCTGTCATGGATACACTAAACCAAACCACATCTACAAGCATAGCATAGCAGTATAAGCATAACGTAGAAGTAACTCCCAAGGTTTGATATAAAAAGGCAATAGCTTCTACCTCATCAACTACTTCCCAATACCCACATGTTATCAAGTCCTAACCATGCAATGTTTGAGGGTTTAAACTAATGCATAAAAACTGGGTAATGAAGAAGTATGATCAAAGTGTTACTTGCCTTGCTGACGATCTGCAAACCCTAGTGACTCGTAGTACCACACTTCGCACTCCGGAAATTCTATCGCAAGCAAACAATAGCATACATGAGCACTCAAGCATAGATGCAAGGGTAAAACTTAGATGATAAAGTCCAAACTGAAAGTTCAACTGAAGTGCTTCAATTTGCAAAAAGAATCAATCAAATCGGAGCTACAAACTCAAACAACGATCAAAAGAAGTTCGAATTCAAATCTGCTTGAAACAAAATTTTAATTTGTCAAAACCATGTTTCAGTTGATTAACTGGAAAGAGAGGTTCGAGACAAAGATTTTGGCGTTGGTTTCACTGGATTTGGACGAACGGTTAAAAAAGTTGCGACGGTTTGAAGATCAGGGGCTAAGCTGCGATAAAAATAATCGCGCATATGTCCCTGGCCGAAAAAATAAAATAAAAAGAAAAGGCTAATGAACGAAAGTTCATTTTCGGGGACAAACGAGCGAATGCGTTCGCGAACAGATACGTTCGGGCAAGCGTTCGCTAAATAGAGGAACTGAAGAAAAACCGATCTAACCGATAAAAAACGAAAAACCGAAAGAAAAAAACCGGGCGGCGGCGGTTTTTACCGGTTCGTCAAAAAGACCGGCGGCGGCACAGAGACGAGATCCGGCGGGGCTGCGGCGGCGGGGTCGGTGGGGTGGGGCAACAGCGGCGGCTGCGTGGCAGGCGGTAGCGACGGCGGTGGCTGCGGCTGCTGGTGCTGCCGCTGGCGGCGGGCGGCGATGGTGGGGAGAGAGGGGCCGGGGGTCTGGCTTATAAAGCCTCGGGGGGCGACTTGGCTAAGGGGCGGCGGCGAGAGGAGTCTAGCTCGTCTCCTGTTGGAGTCCGCCGGCGGCGCGACGCGGGGAGGCGGTGGCGCACGCGGGCTGGCCTGCTCGGCTGGGCCTTCCGCCCAGTTGGGCGGGAACTTTTTTTAAAAATAAATGAATTGCGCCAAAAACAAAAATCCTTATCAAATATAAAGAAAATATAAAAATACCAAAAACAATTTTCACTGTCTAAATAAAATATTTAGAACAAAGTAAACATTTTTCTGGCCTAAAAATGCAATTTTGAAAAATGCATATTTTTCTAATTCAAATAAAATTGCACTAAAATCCCAAATAAAATATTTATTTGATTTTTATATTTTTCCTCCAATATTCCCCTCTTATTTTGGAGAAGTCATTTTATCTCCTCTCATTTATTTTAATATTGGAAATATTTCAGAGAGAAAAGTCATTAAAATCAATATGATCCTCTTTTCAATTTGATAGAATTCAAATATGAAAAAAATGAAATCCCCAACTCTCTCCGTGGGTTCTTGGGTTGCTTAGGATTTCTAGGATCACAGACAAAATGCAAATAAAATATGATATGCATATGATGACCTATGTATAACATCCAAATTGAAAATTTGGGATGTTACAATTTAGTATGCAATGCTAAATAATAATTTTAGTGATTTGCTACAGTAGTGAATGATAAGGTTTTGCATTGATTTATACTAACTTACCTCACGAGTTCTTGTTGAGTTTTGTGTGGATGAAGTCTTTAAGATTTAGGGAAACCGTGATATAAAAGGAATTAAGGAGACACAAAAGCTCAAGCTTAGGGATGCCCAAGGCATCCCAAGTAAATATTTCAAGAAGTCTCAAGCATCTAAGCTTGGGGATGCCCCGGTAGGCATCCCAGCTTTCTTCATCAATAATTATCGGTCAGTATCGGTTGAGCCTAAGTTTTTTCTTTTTCACATGATGTGTGCTATTCTTGGATTGTCATTTTATTTATTTTTTGCTTTTTGCTTGCTACCTTAGTAAAACACTTAGATATGAAAGTTTTTGAATAAGAGAGAGTCCTCAAATAGCTACCCATTTACATAACTACTCACTTGATCTTCACTTATATCTTTTTGGAGTAGCTTGTCATTTACTCCTGTGCTTCACTTATATCTTATGTGCAAATTGTTAAATGAATTGAATATCATGAAGTTGAAATTATATCATGCCAGTGGTAACTTCACATTGGGTTTAGAAAGTGAAATCTTTTGAAGCTTGACAATCACAATATTGGTCATACAAGCAATTCATGAATAATTAGTATAAGGAAGATAACTTTCACATGAAAATACACTATCTTGGAAATCTTTTGTGATTGTGAGCCCCCATCAAAATATTATATGCCAAAATTGTTGACGTTGGACAAGGAAGACAACGTAATGGTTAACGTTTGTTCATATTCACATAGAAGTTAGATTGTCATAGATCCTTCAACATGTGGTGCTTGCCCCCCATCATTGCTAGCCAAAATTCCGCACCAAGTAGAGATACTACTTGTGCATCCAAAAATCCTTAAACCCAAATCTTATTTTCAAGAGTCCACCATACCTACCTACGGACTGAGCAAGATCCTTCAAGTAAGTTGTCATCGGTGCAATAAGACAATAAAAATTGCTTCTAAAATTGTTAGATCATTTAGTGTAAGAGAAAATTGAGCGTTGTACGAACTTGTGATGGCAAAGAATAAAAGTGACAGACTGCATAATAAAGGTTGCTATCATAAGTGGAAATATAGCATGATGTTCTTTTGCACTAAGGGGTTCAGCATACAAACAAATAAGTGCATGGCAACCTCAGCTTCCCTCTGTGAAGGGCCTACCTTTTACTTTTATGTATTTACTTTCATGCAAGAGTCGAAGTTTTTCTCCGTATTCCTTTTTATTTTTCTCTTTTGGCAAGCATCATGTGGTGAGGAAAGATCGAGGCACATATATCCAGTTGGATATGGAGCATGAGTTATTATTGTTGACATCACCCTTGAGGTGAATACATTGGGAGGCGAAATTATAAGCCCCTATCTTTCTTTGTGTCCGGTTGAAAAGTTTTGCTCATGTGTATGCGGTGAGTGTTAGCAATCATAGAAGACCATATGATGGTTGAGTATGTGGAGCTCTTACTTAAACTCTGTCGAATAAGTTAAATTACAATTTCTTGGTGACTGAGAACATAGGTTGTTGAGTTTCAAGAGAATTCATTGTTTGGACCTCAACATGTAAATTGGTTGCTACTTTAACATGAGAAGTTCCATAAGAAAGAATTGTTGTTATGATGCTAGGAAAAAGATTGAAATTGGCATTGATCAAACGTGTGCACTTTGCTAGCATTCACACTTCATAAATTATTTCTTTTATCATTTACCTACTCGGGGACGAGTAGGAATTAAGCTTGGGGATGCTGATACGTCTCCGACATATCTATAACTTATGAAGTATTCATGATGTTATTTTATCATTCTTGGATGTTTTACAATCATTTCATAGCAACTTTATATATTTTTCTGGGACTAACCTATTGACGCAGTGCCCAGTGTCAATTGTTGTTTTTTGCTTGTTTTTTACATCGCAGGAAATCAATATCAAACGGAGTCTAAGCACCGCGAAACTTTTTGTCGATTTTTTATGGACCAGAAGACATCCATTGGGCCAGAGCAGCACCTGGGGGTGCCCCAAGGGGGCACAACCCACCAGGGCGCACCTGGGCGCCCAGGCGCGCCTAGGTGGGCTGTGCCCACCTCAGTGGCCTCCTGCACCCCTCTTCGCCCTATGAATTGCGAATACCTGCAAAAAATCAAACAACTTGCAGCCAACGTGATAAAGGGGTTGTCAATCCCCTCACGGTCACTTGCAAAAGTGAGATCTGATAGAGATAGATGAAACTAAACAAAAGATGAAGTAAATATTTTTGGTTTTTAGATCGGAAAGTAAAATATTGCAAGATAGTAGATCGGAAACTAATATGATGGAAAATAGTATATCGGAAACGTCTATGATGGAAAATAGACCCGGGGGCCATAGGTTTCACTAGAGCTTCTCTCAAGATAGAACATAACACAGTGGGTGAACAAATTACTGTCGAGCAATTGATAGAAAAGCGCAAAGTTATGATGATATCTAAGTTAATGATTATGAAATATAGGCATCACGTCCGTGTCAAGTAGACCGAAACGATTCTGCATCTACTACTATTACTCCACACATCGACTGACTCCTGCCTGCATCTAGACTATTAAGTTCATGAAGAACAAAGTAACGCATTAAGTAAGATGACATGATGTAGAGGAATAAACTCAAGCAATATGATATAAACCCCATCTTTTTATCCTCGATGGCAACAATACAATATGTGCCTGATACGTCTCCAACGTATCTATAATTTATGAAGTATTCATGTTGTTATATTATCATTCTTGGATGTTTTACAATCATTTTATAGCAACTTTGTATTATTTTTTGTGACTAACCTATTGACCCAGTGCCCAGTGCGAGTTGCTGTTTTTTGCTTGTTTTTTACATCGCAGGAAATCAATATCAAACGAAGTCCAAACACCGCAAAACTTTTTGTGGATTTTTATGGACCAGAAGGCATCCATTGGGCCAGAGCAGCACCTAGGGGTGCCCTGAGGGGGGCACAACTCACCAGGGTGTGCCTGGGGCCCCAGGTGTGCCCATGTGAGTTGTGCCCACCTCAGTGGCCTCCCGCACCCCTCTTCACCCTATAAAAATTGCCAAATGTTCCAAAACCCTTGGGGGTTACCCTAGATCAGAAGTTCCGCTGCCGAAGGCCTCTGTAGCCACCACAAAGCAATCTAGACCCCATTACGGCACTACGCCATAGGGGGGATCATCGCTGGTGGCCATCTTGATCATCCCGGCGGCCACCACAACGAGGAGGGAGTAGTCCACCCTCGGGGCTGAGGGTTTGTACCAGTAGCTATGTGTTTAATCTCTCTCTCTTGTGTTCTTGAGATGGCACCATCTTTATCTATCGCGGGCTTTGTTAATATAGTTGGATCATATGGTGTTTCCCCTCTCTATCTTGTTGTGACAAATTGAGTTTTCCCTTTGAGATTTTGTTTTATCGGATTGAATACTTTTATGGATTTGAGAGCACTTGATATATGTCTTGCATATGAATACTCGTGGTGACAATGGGGTATCATATTGATTCACCTGATATATGTTTTGGCACTCAACTCGCGGATTCCCGAGGTGACATTGGGGTAATCTACGCATAGGGGTTCATGCACGTTCTTGTCTTTGTTTCTCCGGTAGAAATCTTGGGGCGCTCTTTGAGGTTCTTTGTGTTGGATTTAGTATTATGAATCTGAAATTATTTCGTGTTATTTTAGTATGAGCTCTTGGATAGATTGATCGGAAAGAATAGCTTCGAGGTGGTTTCGTACCCTACAAACAATTTCTTCTTATGTTCTCCACTAGATAGGAACTTTGGAGTGATTCTTCATCACACTTTGAGGGATGGTTATATGATCCAATTAGATTAGCATTTTTTAGAGATTGCACTAGTGAAAGTATGGACCCTAGGCCTCATTTTCAAGCATTGCAATACCGTTTTCCCCATTTATTATTTGCTACCTTGTTGTTGTTTTTTATTCAGAATATAAAAATATATTTCTACCATCCATATTACACTTTTATCACCATCTCTTCGCCGAACTAGTGCACCTATACAATTTGCCATTGTATTAGGTGTGTTGGGGACACAAGAGATTTCTTGTATTTGGTTGCAGGGTTGTTTGAGAGAGACCATCTTCATCCTATGCCTACCATAAATTGATAAACCTTAGGTCATCCACTTGAGGGAAAATTGCTGCAGTGCTACAAAACTCTGCGCTTGGAGGCCCAACATGAGTCTACAAGAATAATTTTGCATAGTAGACATCAGTGCCTTGCTCCCCCTATTGTCACTGGGAAAGGACACCGAAAGATTGAACCCAAAGCTAAGCACGTCTCCCATTGCAATAATAACCAATCTAGTTGGCCAAACCAAACTGATAGTTCGAAGAGAATTACAAAGATATCAAATCATGCATAAAAGAATTTAGAGAAGATTCAAATAATATTCATAGATAAGCTGATCATAAATCCACAATTCATCAGATCTTGACAAACACACCGCAAAAGAAGATTACATCAGATAGATCTCCAAGACATCGAGGAGAACATGGTATTGAGAATCAAAGAGAGAGAAGAAGCCATCTAGCTACTAGCTATGGACCCGTAGGTCTGAGGTAAACTACTCACACTTCATCATAAGGGCAATAGAGTTGACGTAAAAGCCCTCCGTGATCGAAACCCCTTCCGGCAGGATGCTGGAAAAGGCCCCAAGATGGGATGCGGGAATAGAAGGTTGCGGCGGTGGAAAAGTGTTTTGGTGGATGCCTCCAGTGGTTTGGGAATATATGTGAATATATAGGAGGAAGATCTAGGTCAGGGGGTCACTAAGGGGCCCATAAGGCAGGGGCATGCCTACCCCCCTAGGCGCGCCCTCCACCCATGTGGCCACCTAGTGGCTCTTCTGACTTGCACTCCAAGTCTCCTGGGTGTCTTTTGGTCCATGAAAAATCAAGGCAAATGTTTTATTCCGTTTGTACTCCGTTTGGTAGTCCTTTTATGCGAAACTAAAAAACAAGGAAAAAACAGAAACTGGCACTGGGCTCTAGGTTAATAGGTTAGTCCCAAAAATAATATAAAATAGCATATTAATGCATATAAAACATCCAAAACAGATAATATAATAGCATGGAACAATCAAAAATTATAGATACGTTACGTATCAAAGGGAGGTATTACTGTTGTTCCTAATTATAAAAATAACTTATTCCACAGAGAGTTGTTACTGGCTATAGAATGGTTATTGATTTTAGGAAATTAAATAAAGAAACTAGAAAAGATCATTACCCTTTGACTTTTATTGATCAAATGCTAGAAAGATTATCTAAGCATACACACTTTTGTTTTGTTGATGGATATTCTGGTTTATCTCAAATACCTGTCTCACAACCTGATCAAGAGAAAACCACCTTTACTTGCCCTTTTGGAACTTATGCTTATAGACGTATGACTTTTGGTTTATGCAATGCATCTGCTACCTTTCAAAGATGTATGACTGCTATATTCTCTGACTTTTGTGAAAAGCTTGTTGAGGTTTTCATGGATGATTTTTTTGTATATGGAACTTCTTTTGATGATTACTTGAGCAATCTTGATCGAGTTTTGCAGAGATGTGAGCAAACTCATCTTGTCTTGAATTGGAAGAAGTGCCACTTTATGGTTAATGAAGGTATTGTCTTGGGACATAAAATTTCTGAACGAGGTATTGAGGTGGATAAAGCTAAAGTTGATGCAATTGAGAAAATGCCATGTCCTAGAGATATTAAAGGTATTCGTAGTTTTCTTGGTCATGCTAGTTTCTATAGGAGGTTTATTAAAGACTTCTCTAAAATTTCTAGGCCTCTTACAAATATTTTACAAAAGGATGTTCCATTTATTTTTTATGATGATTGTGTAGAAGCCTTTGAAACACTTAAGAAAGCCTTAACTACTGCACCTATTGTTCAACCACCTGATTGGAACTTGCCTTTTGAAATTATGTGTGATGCTAGGATTATGCTATTGGTGATTTTCTAGGACAAAGAGTTGACAAGAAATTAAATGTTATCCATTATGCTAGTAAAACTCTAGACAATGCCCAAAGAGATTATGCTACTACTGAAAAAGAATTTTTAGCAGTTGTGTTTGCTTGTGATAAATTCGGATCATATATTGTTGATTCCAAAGTAATTGTTCACACCAATCATGCAGCTATAAAATATCTTATGGAAAAGAAAGATGCTAAGCCTAGACTCATTAGGTGGGTTCTCTTACTACAATAATTTGATTTACATATTAGTGATAGAAAAGGAGCTGAGAACCCCGTGGCTGACAATTTGTCTAGGTTAGAAAATTGTAGCGACCAGACCTCAAACGGTCTGATCTCTGTGCTCCAGTGTCATCCCTGGATCAATAATGCTGACACCGCACAGTACTTGAAGGATTTATAACAGAGTAGCAATCACACACTTATTACAAGGAGTGTCTCAAAAGAGAACTTATTACAATAAATATGGCTTAAGGCCATCTAATAACGATAACAGCAGAAGGCTTGGAAGATAAGTGAGTCCATCAACTCCAACGGCATCACTGAGTATAGAACCACGATCTAAGGCACCTTACTCGTTGTCTGAAAAGTCTGCAACATGAACGTTGCAGCCCGAAACGGGTCAGCACATGGAATATGCTGGCAAAATAACACATAGAGAGTAATGAAAGAAATAGACTATACTACATGCATATTTGGCTGGTGGAAAGCTCTATGGTTACAGTTTTGCGTAAAGCCAATTTTTCCCTACCGCAAAGGAATAAATTTTATTTAACTATCATGGTAGTTAAACATTGAGAGTGTAGACACCCTCTCAATCCCAATTAAGCATCATCATTAAAACCCAACAAAATTAATTAGAGTAACATGATCAGATTCACATGATAATCCAAGTACTAGATACTCAAGATGTCCATAACCGGGGACACGGTTAACCATGATTAGTTTATACACTCTGCAGAGGTTTGCGCACTTTTCCCCACAAGACTCGATCTCCTCCATTGGGGTTCTCGCACTACATGGTGTTTGAGAAACGGATGACTGAGACACAGTCTTTCAGAAGCGCTAGCACCTTACGATCGGGTAGACCGTACCAACCTACATCCCCTACATTTGCTAGTCTACCACTGTAAGAGTTCACATGACTTAGTCAACTATGCTAGAGCCCATAGTAGCTTGTGGCTGCACACGGAAGTTTCTAGTATGAATAATCTCATGATCCCTTTGAGCCTGGGTGGCGGTCCACAAGTAAAGACAGGCAATCGCTGGATTACCCAGGTGCCTCAATCCACCCAGATGTGTGTTTAAGTTGCCACCTTAGATAAACCATTTATTTAACAATCTCACATCTGTCATGGATACACTCACCCAATCCACGTCTACTAGCATAGCATAGCAATATAAGCAAACGTAGAA
This sequence comes from Triticum aestivum, assembly GCF_018294505.1. Classification (NCBI taxonomy): domain Eukaryota; kingdom Viridiplantae; phylum Streptophyta; class Magnoliopsida; order Poales; family Poaceae; genus Triticum; species Triticum aestivum. The sequence continues at coordinate 444,648,646 of NC_057803.1, read as the reverse complement.
GTAACTCCCAGGGTTTGATACTAAAACAGGTAATAGGTACTACCTCATCTACTTCCCAAAACCCACAATTTATTTACATCCTAATCATGCAATGTTTGAGGATTGATCTAATGCAATAAAAACTGGGTAGTAGGACGTATCATCAAAGTGTTACTTGCCTTCCTGATGATCCATGAAACCTAGGGATTCGAAGTAGCAAGCGGCGCACTCCGGGTACTCTATCGCAAACAAACAAGCATACAATAAGTACTCATCTAATGCACAGTAAAACTCAAATAAGAGATTTAACCAGATAGTTCAACTTAAGAACTCCAGTTTGCAAAAAGAATCAAATCGAGCGAAGCAACAAAAGTCAAACGGCAAAAGAAACAAGCTTCAATTACTAATCTGGATCTAGGTAAAAAAATTACAGAGGCAAAAACTTGTTTGAGTTGGTTAAACGGAAAGAGGGTTTCGAGACAAAACTCCAGGCGCTTGAATCGCATGATTCCGATAAACGAGCAAAAAGTTATACTAGAACGAAAATCGGATCAGAAATCACGATCAGAAATAATCGCGGAAAATCTGAGAAAAAGAAAAACGACGAGCAGATTAATGAATGAACATTCGTTATCTGGAACTAAATGAAGAATGCGTTCGTTAAAACAAATGAATGAGCGAACGCTCGCTAAATAAATAAATCGGTAAAACCGATCTATTTAAAAAAACGAAAACTAGGGTTTTTCTAAAAAAACGGATCGGTTTTTTTCTCAGAAAACCGGGGTGGCAGGCAGCTACCTCGGCTCGGGCTCCGGCGAGGCTCTGGCAGGGCTCCGGGTGGCGGGCGCGGCGGCGGCGGGGCGGCGGCTACGGCGGCGGGGCGGGCTGCGGTGCGGGGCGGGGTGAGGAGAGGGCGGCGGTGGCGGTGGCTATAAAAGGGGGGCAACTTGGGGAAGGGGGCGGCCTCGGGAGGCGAGTCCCTCCCGGACACGGCGGCGGCGGCGATCGGGACTTCGGTCCCGATCTGGCTTGCGGGAGGCGGCAGCTGGGTCGGCTTGGCTGGGCCTTTGGCCCAGTCAGGCGTGTGGGTTTTTTTTAAAACAAATTCGCCAAACTAAGAAAAAAATTCAAAAAAAAGATCTAAAATGCCAAAACAAATTTTCACTGTCTAAATAAAATACTTAGAACAGGATGAACATTTTCTTGGCCCTAAATGCAGTTTTTTGAAAACATGCAATTTTCCTAAATTCAAATAAAACCACGAAAAACTCCAAAATAAAACCTTATTTGATTTTATTATTAAATCCTCAATATTTCCTTTATTTTGGGAAAGTCATTTTATTCCCTCTCACTTATTTTATAATAGAAATAATTGAAGATAAAAATAAATAAAATCAAATGATCCTATTTTCAAAATTTGAGAAAACTCAAATATGAAAATAACGAAATCTCCAACTCTCTCCTTGGGTCCTTGAGTTGCGTAGAATTTCTGGATCAGGCCCAAAAGCAATAAAATATGATATGCATTGATGATCTAGTGTATAACATTCCAAATTGGAAATTTGGGATGTTACAAACCTACCCCCCTTAAGGTGAATCTCACCCTCGAGATTCTGGTTGGCTAGAAAATAGGTGAGGGTGGTCCTTCAGCAAATCTTCCTCTCGCTCCCAGGTGGCTTCATCCTCCGTGTGGTGGCTCCACTGAACTTTGCAAAACTTGATAACCTTATTGCGGGTGACTCGGCTGGCGTACTCAAGAATCTTGACTGGTTTCTCCTCATAAGTCAAATCACTGTCCAACTGAATCGCTTCCAGTGGCAATGTATCTCTCAGCGGTATATCAGCCATCTCTGCGTGGCACTTCTTCAACTGGGAAACGTGGAACACGTCGTGAACTCCTGACAATCCTTCGGGCAATTTCAACTTGTAGGCTACTTCTCCCATACGCTCCAGAACCTTGTATGGTCCTACAAAACGTGGCGCTAACTTTCCCTTAACTCCAAAGCGCTTAACTCCTCGAAGTGGAGATACTCAAAGATAAACTCGGTCTCCGACTTTGTAAACTGTCTCCTTGCGTTTAGAATCTGCGTAGCTCTTCTGCCTGGACTGGGTTACCTTGAGCCTATCGCGAATCAATTTCACCTTCTCTTCAGACTCCTTAATCAGATCTGGTCCAAACAACTGGCGGTCTCCAACTTCATCCCACGACAATGGGGTTCTGCACCTCCTTCCGTACAAGGCTTCGAAAGGGGCCATCTTCAAACTGGATTGATAGCTGTTGTTGTAAGAGAACTCTGCATACGGTAAATTGTTGTCCCAACTAGATCCATAATCTAGCGCACAAGATCTCAACATATCCTCCAAAATCTGATTGACTCTCTCAGTTTGTCCATCTGTCTGCGGATGGAAAGCTGTACTGAACTCTAGATTGGTACCCAAAGTTTCGTGCAACTGATTCCAGAACTTTGAGGTAAACTGGGTCCCTCTATCTGATACAATGCTCCTTGGAACTCCATGCAGACATACGATCCTGTTCATGTATATCTTAGCCAATTTGGCACTGCCGTAAGTAGTCTTCACTGGGATGAAATGAGCTACCTTTGTCAAACGATCGACTACTACCCAAATCGAGTCATAGCCTGAACGAGTTCTGGGTAATCCCGTGATAAAATCCATGCCTAGCTTATCCCACTTCCATTCGGGTATTGGCAATGGCTATAGCAATCCCGCTGGCTTCTGATGCTCTGCCTTTACTCTTTGACATACATCACAAACTGCTACATACTCTACAATATCCTTCTTCATTCCGGTCCACCAGAAAATATCCTTCAAATCCAAATACATCTTGGTATTTCCTGGGAGAATCGAATATGGTGAATCATGGGCCTCTTGTAGAATCAACTTCCTGATCTCCGGGTCATTAGGCACATAAACATGGTCCTCAAACCACAAGGTATCGTGCTCATCCTCACGAAATCCTTTAGCTTTTCCTTTGCTCATTTTCTCCTTAATAGAAGCAATCTCCTTGTCAGTACTTTGAGCTTCTCTGATCTTATCCATCAAAGTAGATTGAATCTCCGATGCTGCTACATAGCCTCTCGGAACTATCTCCAAACATAGCTCACAAAGATTTTTGGCTAACTCCCTTGGTAAATCTCCTGTCATTAGGGTATTGACGTGGCTTTTACGGCTCAAAGCGTCAGCTACTATGTTAGCCTTTCCGGGATGATAATGCAATCTCATATCATAATCCTTGATGAGTTCCAACCATCTCCTTTGCCTGAGATTCAACTCCTTCTGCGTGAAAATATACTTCAAACTCTTGTGATCCGTGTATACTTCACAATGGTTTCCAATGAGAAAATGTCTCCAAGTCTTCAATGTGTGCACTACGGCTGCTAACTCCAAATCATGCGTGGCATAATTCAACTCATGAGGCTTAAGCTGTCGTGAGGCATATGAAACAACTCTTCCTTCCTGCATAAGCACTCCTCCAAGTCCTCGACGTGAAGCATCACAATACACCTCGTAATCTTTGCGCTGATCCAGCAGAATCAACACTGGCGAGGTAACCAAATGTTCCTTCAACTCCTGGAAACTGGCCTCACATTCCTCAGTCCATTTGAACTTGGTATCCTTCTTCAACAACTCCGTCATATGCTTCGCAATCTTCGAGAAATTTTCAATGAATCTCCGGTAGTATCCTGCGAGTCCAAGAAAACTCCGGATCTCTCCAACTGTTGTTGGTGCTTCCCAATTTGTCACAGTGTCAACCTTGGTGGGATCTACTGCTATACCTTCTCCGGATATAACGTGTCCGAGGAATCCAACTTCCTTCAACCAAAACTCACATTTGCTGAACTTGGCATATAATTGATGTTCTCTGAGCTTCTCAAGTACCAAACGCAAATGCTCCTTATGCTCCTCTTCATTCTTCAAGTAAACTAGAATATCATCAATGAACACTACAACGAACTTATCCAAAAACTCCATAAATACTTTGTTCATCATGTTCATAAAATATGCAGGTGCGTTAGTTAGCCAAAATGACATAACGGTATACTCATACAGCCCATACCTGGTGGTAAAAGCCGTCTTAGGTATATCATGTTCTCGAATATTCAACTGATGATATCATGATCGCAGATCGATCTTGGAAAATACCTTAGCTCCTTGCAATCGATCAAACAGATCATTGATCATCGGTAGTGGGTACTTGTTCTTGATGGTTACTTCATTCAATCCTCAATAATCAACAACCATTCTTAACGATCCATCCTTTTTCTCCACTAGAAGTATTGGCGATCTCCAAGGTGAAGAATTTGGGCGAATATAACCTTTATCCAATAAATCCTTAATCTGCTTCTTAATCTCTTCCAAATCCTTTGCGAGCATCCTATATGGTCTCTTAGATATTGGGCATGTGCCTGGCAAAAGCTCAATCAAAAGCTCAATATCTCTATCTGGTGGCATGCCTGGCAACTCCTCTGGAAATACGTCAGGGAAATCCTTCACTACTGGTACTTCCTCCTGCACAACTCCTGTTAAGGAATTTACTTGAGTCCTCTTCGGCTCATGCCGGGATACATACTTGATCCTTCTTCCTTCTGGCGTTGTAAGCAAAATTGACTTAATGGCGCATTCAATGTTCCCTTCATACTTCAATAACCAATCCATTCCTAATATCACATCCAATCCTTGAGATTCCAATGCTATTAGGTCCGAGGGAAATGCATAGTTATCAATCCTTAATGGTAACCAATGACACCATAGACTAGCCATATACTCTGCTCCAGGCGAGGTTACTAACATGGGTGACCTAAGGGCTTGGATTGGCAGTTTATACTTATCCACAAATCCCCTTGAGATGTATGAATGCGATGCACCAGTATCAAAAAGAACGAGTGCAGTAAATGACTTAACCAAAAACTTACCTATTACTGCATCGGGCTGGGCTTCAACCTCCTCCACGTTTACGTGGTTCACCTGTCCCCTATTGAAAGGGTCCGGCTTCTTCCCAGAGCTTCCATTGCCATTTCCATTCTGGGAGTCAGGACATTCATTGGCATAATGTCCGGTCTTCTGGCACTTAAAGCAAGTGACTTGGCTCAGGTCTCTCTTGGCTGGGGTTGATGGGTGGGTATGGTTCTGGCCGTTGCTTCCTCCATTCCCATTACCATTCTTGGAACCATTATGATTGTGCAAGCTACCTCCCCCATGGGTATGCTGAAAAGGTCCTCCCGGCCTAGGGGTAAAATGCGGCTTCTGCTGAGCTCCAAAATTGTACTTCCCTTGTCCATACTTCCTCTTACGGTTCTCAATTTGCTGCTGCTTCCCTTCAATCATAAGAGCATGATCTACCAACTCCTGGTAATTGTTGAAGGTTGCTACCATCGACTGCATGCTCAACACATCATTCAATCCTTCCAGAAACTTCTCCTGCTTAGCTGCATCTGTAGCAACATCATCTGGGGCATAACGTGCTAGCTTACTAAAGTCATCCACATACTGGCCAACTGTCTGTCCTCCTTGGCGCAAGTTGCGAAACTCATGCTTCTTCATGGCATAGCTCCTGCTGAAACATGGGCAGTACGGAAAGCCTGCTGGAACTGGTCCCATGTGATAATGTCGATAGGGAAAGTGGCTGTGAAATTCTCCCACCATGATGATGCGGGTCCGTCAAGCTGATGTGCGGAAAACTTCACCTTTTCCGCATTTGTGCATCCTGCCGTGGTCAACTCCCTTGCTGTCTTATGAAGCCAATCATCTGCTACTATAGGCTCGGTGCTACTGGAGAACACCGGCGGACTCAGCCTAAGAAAACGGCCTAAGTGATCAACAGGTGGTGGTGGTGGTGGTGGTGGTGGGTTGTTGTTGTTGTTGTTCCCCTGATACTGATTCTAGACTAGCAACTTCATCAACGTATTCTGCTGCTGGATCAACTGAGTGAGCTCCAGTGGGAAGGTAAATCCGGGGTCACGTCTCGGAGGCATATGATGGGTTTAGAAAAGATGAGATTTAGAATAGAGAGGGGTCTAAAGAGAAAAGACTACCCATATGCACATAAGGCAAAAGCAAACAATTCACTTCGTTCAATCAAACAAGGGCATACAATCGGTCTAACTGTCGCAAAAGTGCTCGGACTACTATATTTACATGGTGGACTACTACTACTGTTGGGGTGGTCTACTAGAAATATTCTTCGGTTACAAACTCCATGATATCTGCTCCAGCTTCATCAACATAGTCATCATGGCTATCATCTCGATCCGAGTCGGTGTCGTCGATGATGATGTAGTCTTCCGGGCGTATCTCCTTGGGTTCTTCGTCTTCTTCTACTGGTGTAGGGTCTCCCATAAATATTCTGATCTTCATTGTTAGGTCGGCATTCTTATCCACTAGTACTTCGATTTCCTCTTCATAATCTTCACGTGTAGCCTTGAGTTCTTCCTCCAGCTCCATGATTCTTGTCCTTGCATTCTTCAGACCTATCATGTCTGCGCACATCTGGTTCTCCTGACATCGAATGTGCTGGTTTAACTCCTGGATAAAAGCTGCGATTGATCTATCCTTCTTGGTACTAGCCATCTCCCAGTGCTCATCTCGGCGCCCACAAATCTGGTAGATAGTATCCTTGAGATCCTTGTGGTAAACTTCTCCAATACGTCCCAGGGCGATGTGAACTGCCATACTCTTTCCTAGACTCCAGGTTGGTGCATCAAAGGAAACTCTATGGGCTCAGTGACTGGCATGAACGTTCTTCCTGGAACTTGAACTTGAATCATCCAGCACTCCTCTTCAGGTAAAGTGGCGTTGTAGGTTCCGGTGAAGCTTGGTACTTCGATGTTCAGGTACTTAGTGACTTCCTTCAAGTGACGTCCGAAGGGTGTATCTTCATCCGGTTGGGTAAACTTTTTCCTTGCATCCGCCATCCTAAAAGAGTAGAAAAGATGAGGAGTCAGAATGGGAAGAGTGAGTAGTGATCTAGGGCTTTAGCTTAGTGGTCGTGTCCTACAGTCAGCGTGTGCTCTGATACCATCTTGTAGCGACCAGACCTCAAACGGTCCGATCTCTGTGCTCCAGTGTCATCCCTGGATCACTAATGCTGACACCGCACAGTACTTGAAGGATTTATAACAGAGTAGCAATCACACACTTATTACAATGAGTGTCTCAAAAGAGAACTTATTACAATTAATATGGCTTAAGGCCATCTAATAACGATAACAGTGGAAGGCTTGGAAGATAAGTGAGTCCATCAACTCCAACGACATCACTGAGTATAGAACCACGACCTAAGGCACCTTACCCTACGTCTGAAAAGTCTACAACATGAACATTGCAGCCCGAAACAGGTCAGCACATGGAATATGCTGGCAAAATAACACATAGAGAGCAATGAAAGAAATAGACTATACTACATGCATATTTGGCTGGTGGGAAGCTCTATGGTTACAGTTTTGCGTAAAGCCAATTTTTCCCTACCGCAAAGGAATAAATTTTATTTAACTATCATGGTAGTTGTTAAACATTGAGAGTGTAGACACCCTCTCGATCCCAATTAAGCATCATCATTAAAACCCAACAAAATTAACTAGAGTAACATGATCAGATTCACATGATAATCCAAGTACTAGATACTCAAGATGTCCATAACCGGGGACACGGCTAACCATGATTAGTTTATACACTCTGCAGAGGTTTGTGCACTTTTCCCCACAAGACTCGATCTCCTCTATTGGGGTTCTCTCACTACATGGTGTTTGAGAAACAGATGACCGAGACATAGTCTTTCAGAAGCGCTAGCACCTTACAATCGGGTAGACCGTACCAACCTACATCCCCTACATCTGCTAGTCTACCACTGTAAGAGTTCACACGACTTAGTTAACTATGCTAGAGCCCATAGTAGCTTGTGGCTGCACACGGAAGTTTCTAGTATGAATAATCTCATGATCCCTTTGAGCCTGGGTGGCGGTCCATAAGTAAAAACAGGCAATCGCTGGAATACCCAGGTGCCTCAATCCATCCAGATGTGTGTTTAAGTTGGCACCTTAGATAAACCATTAATTTAACAATCTCACATCTGTCATGGATACACTCACCCAATCCACATCTACTAGCATAGCATAGCAATATAAGCAAATGTAGAAGTAACTCCCAGGGTTTGATACTAAAACAGGTAATAGGTACTACCTCATCTACTTCCCAAAACCTAGAATTTATTTAGATCCTAATCATGCAATGTTTGAGGATTGATCTAATGTAATAAAAACTGGGTAGTAGGAGGTATCATCAAAGTGTTACTTGCCTTGCTGATGATCCGTGAAACCTAGGGATTCGAAGTTGCAAGCGGCGCACTCCGGGTACTCTATCGCAAACAAACAAGCATACAATAAGTACTCATATAATGCACATGTAAAACTCAAATAAGAGATCTAACCAGATAGTTCAACTTAAGAACTTCGGTTTGCAAAAAGAATCAAATTGAACGAAGCAACAAAAGTCAAACGGCAAAAGAAACAAGCTTCGATTACTAATCTGGATCTAGGTCAAAAATTTACAGAGGCAAAAACTTGTTTGAGTTGGTTAAACGGAAAGAGGGTTTCGATACGAAACTCCAGGCGCTTGAATCGCCTGATTCCGATAAACGAGCGTAAAGTTATACTAGAACGAAAATCGGATCAGAAATCGCGATGAGAAATAATCGCGGAAAATCCGAGAAAAAGAAAAACAACGAATAGATTAATGAACGAACGTTCGTTATCTGGTACTAAACGAAGAACGCGTTCGTTAAAATGAACGAACGAGCGAACGCTCGCTAAATAAATAAACCGGTAAAACCGATCTATTTAAAAAAAGAAAACTAGGGTTTTTCTAAAAAACCGGATCGGTTTTTTCTCAGAAAACTGGGCGGCGGGCGGCTACCTCGGCTCGGGCTCCGGCGAGGCTCCGACGGGGCTTCGGGCAGCGGCTGCGGTGGCGAGGCGGTGCTGCGGCGGCGAGGCGGCGCTGCGGCGGCGGGCGCAATGCGGCGGGGCGGGCTGCGGTGCGGGGCGGGGTAAGGAGAGGTGGCGGTGGCAGTGGCTATAAAAAGGGGGGCAGCCAACTTGGGAAAGGGGGCGGCCTCGGAAGGCGAGTCCCTCCCGGACACGGCGGCGGCGGTTATTGGGACTTCGGTCCCGATCCGGCTTGCGGGAGGCGGCGGCTGGGCCTTCGGCCCAGTCGGGCGCGCAGGGTTTTTTTTTAAAAAAATCGCCGAACTAAAAAATTCTAAAAAAAAGATCTAAAAATGCCAAAACAAGTTTTCACCGTCTAAATAAAATATTTAGAACAGGATGAACATTTTCTTGGCTCTAAATGCAGTTTTTTGAAAACGTGCAATTTTTCCAAAATTCAAATAAAATCCACGAAAAACTCCAAAATAAAACCTTATTTGGTTTTATTATTAAATCCTCAATATTTCCTTTATTTTGGGAAAGTCATTTTATTCCCTCTCACTTATTTTATAATACAAATAATTGAAGATAAAAATAAATAAAATCAAATGATCCTATTTTCGAAATTTGAGAAAACTCAAATATGAAAATAACGAAATCTCCAACTCTCTCCGTGGGTCCTTGAGTTGCGTAGAATTTCTGGATCAGGCCCAAAAGCAATAAAATATGATATGCATTGATGATCTAGTGTATAACATTCCAAATTGGAAATTTGGGATGTTACAAAAATATTATTGATGACCCACAACCTATTGATGACCCCATGGCTGCAATAAATGTTCCTCACAACACTCCTTGGTATGTTGACTATGCTAAACATATACAACCTAGTTTCACATACCAATAGAAGAGAAGTTCTTCTATGATTTAAGACATTACTTTTGGGATGACCCACATCTTTATAAAGAAGGAGTAGATGGTATTATTAGACGTGGTGTACCTGAGTATGAACATGGACAAATCCTATAGAAATGTCATTCTGAAGCTTATGGAGGACATCATGCGAGAGATAGAACTGCTCACAAGGTATTGCAATCTGGTTTTTATTGGCCTACTCTCTTCATGGATGCTCGTAAGTTTGTTTTATCCTATGATGAATGTCAAAGAATTGGTAATATCGGTAAGCATCAAGAAATGCCTATGAATTATTCTCTTGTTGTTGAACCATTTGGTGTTTGGGGTTTTGATTATATGGGACCTTTTCCTTCCTCTAATGGGTATACACATATTTTGGATGTTGTTGATTATGTTACTAAGTGGGTAGAAGCTATTCCAACTAGTACTGTCGATCATAACACTTCTATTAAATGCTTAAAGAAGTTATTTTCCCAAGGTTTTTAGTCCCTAGATATTTAATGACTGAGGGTGGTTCACACTTTATTCATGGTGCTTTTCGAAAAATGCTTGTTAAATATGATGTCAACCATAGAATTGCATCACCCTATCATCCTTAGTATAGTGGTCAAGTTGAACTTAGCAATAGATAAATAAAACTAATATTACAAAAAACTGTCAATGGGTCCTGAAAGAATTGGTCTAAGAAATTGGATGATGCACTTTGGGCTTGTAGGACAACTTATAAAAATCTTATGGGTATGTCTCCTTGTAAAATGGTTTATGGAAAATCTTGTCATTTGCCTCTTGAGTTAAAACATAAAGCATATTGGGCAATTAAAGAACTCAATTATGATTTCAAACTTGCCGGTAAAAAGAGGTTATTTGATATTAGCTCACTAGATGAATGGATAACCCAAGCCTATGAAAATGACAAGTTATTTAAAGAAAAAGTTAAATGATGGCATGACAAAAGAATCCAAAAGCGGGAATTTAAAGTTGGAGAATATGTTCTTTTGTACAACTCTCATTTTAGATTCTTTGCAGGAAAACTTCTCTCCAAATGGGAAGGACCATATATTATCGAAGAAGTTTATCATTCTGGAGCTATCAAAATAAATAATGCCGAAGGTACTAACTCGAAGGTGGTCAATGGGAAAAGAATTAAACATTGTATCTCAGGTATGCCCATTAATGTTGGAAGCAATATTATCCAAACTATGACACCGTAGGAACATATAAATGAAACCTTCTGGAACACTCCAGAATCATGAAAAAAGAGGAGGTACATGACTTGGTAAGTAAACGGACTCCAAAAAATCTGAAAAAATATTTTCTGTCAGTTTTGGAATATTACAAAAATTGGGAAAATAAGAAACAACCAGGAAGGCAACCGTGGTGGGCACAAGACACCAACCCAGGTGGGTTGTGCCCACCTCGGTTACCTTCCGAACACCGGTTTTCTCCTATTTGCTTGTTTCCCAAGATAAATAATCTTTATATACCCCCCGAACATATTGATCACCATAGCACAGAGAAATCTCCTGTTCTTCTTTCTTGCTGTTTTCTGACAGATCTCAAAATTTGTCGTCTCAAGATTCAGAGGAGGATTGTCCAGTTTCTTATTTGCCTTTGGATAAAAATATCTTCAAGGATACCTATCCCTATATATGGTTCACCGATGAGGAAGATTAAAAAGAACCAATCCCTCCTCGTTTCAAGCAAGAAAGCAAGGAGGCCTTATGCAAGAGGATTGCAAAGCTTGAGATGGAGAACGATGAGTTCAGGATGGATAATTTTACCCTACGACACAAGCTGGAGAAAGAGAACGATAAACTCGCTACTGCATCATCATCACCACCTCCTTCTTCCTCACCACCAAGGGAGACTTGAGTTCATGGTATGGGCACTCCCCTTGGTTTGTGCCAAGCTTGGGGGAGGTGCCCCGGTTTCGTATCACCACCATTATCTTTGCCTTTATTTATCTTAGTTCGATCTTTAGTTATCTTTTGATTTAGTTAAATAAAAGTTTAGTTCGATATTTCTTCGAGTGTTTGCTTAGTGATCTGTCTATCTTTGTAATCGTGTGCGAGATATATAATAAATTTTAGTTTGAGTTTTGCTTTCTTTACTCTTATGTTCCAATAAAAAGAAAGAAAAATAAATTAAAAATATCATATGCTAACATTATGGTAAGTAATGATATCACATAGGGAAAAGTATAAGTGGTAAAAAATTATTGGAGATTGACAAACACAGCATTGATCAATGATGCAATTCATGAAAGAATTAATAAGGGAAGAGAAGATTCACATGCAATACACTATGTTGGACATCTTTTATGATTGTGAGCCCCCATCAAAATATTATATGCCAAAATTGTTGACGTTGGACAAGGAAGACAACGTAATGATTTATGTTTGTTCATATCCACATAGAAGTTATATTGTGATAGATCCTTTAACATGTGGTGCTTGCTCAATATCTTCTCTAGCCAAAATGCCACACCAAGTAGAGATACTACTAGTGCATCCAAAAACCCTTAAACCCAAATCTTATTTTGAGAGTCCACCATACCTACCTATGGATTGAGTAGGATCCTTCAAGTAAGTTGTCATCGGTGCAACAAGGCAATAAAAATTGCTTATAAATGTGTTAGATCATTTAGTGTAAGAGAAAATTGAGCGTTGTACAAACTTGTGATGGTAAAATAATAAAAGCGACATGCTGCATAATAAAGGTTGCTATCACAAGGGGCAATATAACATGACGTTCTTTTGCACTAAGAGATTGAGCATACAAACAAAAAGCGCATGGCAACCTCTGCTTCCCTCTGCGAAGGGACTATCTTTTACTTTTATGTATTTACTTTTATGCAAGAATCAAATTATTCTTCCCTATTCCTTTTTATTTTCTCTTTTGCAAGTATCATGTGGTGAGGAAAGATCTAGCCACATATATCCAGTTGGATATGGGTGAGCATGAGTTATTATTGTTGACATCACCTTGAGGTGAACATGTTGGGAGGCGAAACTATAAGCCCCTATCTTTCTATGTGTCCGGTTGAAACTTTTTGCTCATGTGTATGTGGTGAGTGTTAGCAATCATAGAAGACTATATGATGGTTGAGTATGTGGACTTGCCAAAAGGTTCCGATTTTTGACCCTTCCTGAAAAGATGATGAATTGTACTTGCAAAGTTGAATGAGAACATAGTTTGTTGGTTTTCAATAGATTTTATGATTTATACTTCGATATTGTGATGAATTGTTACTTGTTCTTGAGAAGTTATATGATGAAATTTCTATGATAAAGTTTTATGCTAAAGTTTGTTGTTGTTATAATAATATGCATGATGCTTCTTTGTTAGTATTTTGTTTTTATCGACACCTCTCTCTCTAAGCATGTGGACATGTTTTTTGATTTCGCTTTTCTCTTGAGGACAAGCAAGGTCTAAGCTTGGGGGAGTTGATACGTCCATTTCGCGTCATGTCTTCTGACTGTTATTTATAATGTTTTTATGCATAATAATGCTTTGTGGAGTAATTCTAATGCCTTCTCACATAATATACAAGGTTTGCACAAAGAGGGAGAATGTCGGCAGCTGGAATTCTGGACTTGAAAAAGCTATGTCAGAGTTATCTATTCTGTACATCTCCAAATGAGCTGAAAATTTAAGGAGAATTGTTTTGGAATATATGAAGAATAGTGGAGCAAATAACTACCGGAGGGGGCCCACTGTTGGGGAACGTAGTAATTCAAAAAAATTCCTATGATCACGCAAGATCTAACTAGGAGATGCAAAGCAACGAGAGGGGAGAGTGTGTCCACGTACCCTCATAGACCGAAAGTGGAAGTGTTAGGTTAACGCGGTTGATGTAATCGAACATCTTCGCGATCCAACCGATCAAGTACCAAATGTACGGCACCTCTGAGTTATGCACACGTTCAGCTCGATGGCATCCCTCGAACTCTTGATCCAGCAGAGGGTCGAGGGAGAGTTTCGTCGGCACGACGGCGTGGTGATGGTGATGGTGATGTGATCCGCGCAGGGCTTCGACTAAGCACTATGACGATATGACCGGAGGAGCAAACTGTGGAGAGAGACGCCGCACACGGCTTGGAACAATTGTTGTGTCTCCAAGGGGAGCCCTGCCCACATATATAAAGGAGGGAGAGGGAGGAGGCCGGCCCTAGGGGGCGCGCCATAAGGGGGGAGTCCTACTAGGACTCCCAGTCCTAGTAGGATTCGCCCCCCTTCTTTTCCTTCTCATGGAGGGGGAAAGGAGGAAAGGAGAGGCAGTAGGAGAAGGAGATGGGGTGGCTCCCCCTTCCCTAGTCCAATTCGGCCTCATCCCTTGAGGGGGGTGCACCAGCCCCTTGTGGGCTGGTTAGCCTCCCTCCTATGGCCCATATCTTTCCCCGGGGTGTTCCGGTAACCCCTCCGGTACTCCGCTATGTACCCGATACACTCCGGAACCCTTCAGGTGTCCGAATACTACCTTCCAATATATCAATCTGTACCGCTCGACCATTTCGAGACTCCTCGTCATGTCCGTGATCTCATCCGGGACTCCGAACAAACTTCGGTCACCAAAACACATAACTCATAATACAAATCATCATCGAACGTTAAGCATGCGGACCCTACGGGTTCGAGAACTATGTAGACATGACCGAGACACATCTCCGGTCAATAAAAAATAGCAGAACATGGATGCTCATATTGGTTCCTACATATTCTATGAAGATCTTTATTGGTCAAACCGTAATAACAACATACGTTATTCCCTTTGTCATCGGTAGGTTACTTGCCCGAGATTCGATCATCGGTATCATCATACCTAGTTCAATATCGTTACCGACAAGTCTATTTACTCGTTTTGTAATGCACCATCCCATAAATAACTCATTAGTCACATTTCTTGCAAGGCTTATCATGGTGTGCATTACAGAGAGGGCCCAGAGATACCTCTCCGATACTCGGAGTGACAAATCCTAATATCGATCTATGCCAACCCAACAAACACCTTCGGAGACACATGTAGAGCATCTTTATAATCACCCTGTTATGTTGTGATGTTTGATAGCACACAAGGTGTTCCTCCGGTATTCGGTCGTTGCATAATCTCATAGTCAAAGGAATATGTATATGTCATGAAGAAAGCAATAGCAATAAAACTTAACGATCATTATGGTAATATTACGGATTGGTCTTGTCCTTCACATAATTCTCCTAATGATGTGATCCCGTTATCAAATGACAACTCATGTCCATGGTTGGGAAACCTAACCATCTTTGATTAACGAGCTAGTCTAGTATAGGCTTACTAGGGACATAGTGTTTTCTCTATGTATCCACACATGTATCAAGTTTCTAATTAATACAATTCTGGCATGAATAATAAACATTTGTCAAGATATAAGTAAATATAAATAACAACTTTATTATTGCCTCTAGGGTATATTTCCTTCACCCACCAGGTGGGCACAACTCACCTGGGCGCCAGGGAGCCCAGGCGCACCCTGGTGGGTTGTGTCCTCCTCGGCCCACCCCCGGTGCCCCTCTTCTTGTATATAAGACATTTTGACCTAGGAAAAATAAGGAGAGGACTTTCTGGATGAAGCACCGCCATCTCAAGGTGGAACTTGGGTAGGAGCACTTTTGCCCTCCGGCGGAGCGATTCCACCAGGGGAATTTCTCTCCCGGAGGGGGAAATCATCGTCATCGTCATCACCAACAACTCTCCCATCTTTGGGAGGGCTATCTCCATCAACATATTCAACAACACCATCTCCTCTCAAACCCTAGTTCATCTCTTGTGTTCAATCTTTGTACCGGAACTTTAGATTGGTACTTGTGAGTGACTAGTAGTGTTGATTACATCTTGTAGTTGATTACTATATGGTTTATTTGGTGGAATATTATATGTTCATATCCATTATGCTATTTAATACCCCTCTGACCATGAGCATGATTATCATTTTTGAGTAGTTACTTTTGTTCTGGAGGTCACGAGAGAAATTTTGTTGCAAGTAATCATGTGAACTCGATATGTGTTCGATATTTTGATGATATGTATGTTGTGATTCCCTTAGTGGTGTCATGTGAACGTCGACTACATGGCACTTCACCATATTTGGGCCTAAGGGAATGCATTGTGGATTAGTTATTAGATGATGGGTTGTTAGAGTGACAGAAGCTTAAATGCTAGTTTATGCGCTACTTCATAAGGGACCGATTTGGATCCAAAAGTTTAATGCTATGGTTAGATTTTATCTTAATGCTTTTCTCGTAGTTGCGGATTCTTGCGAGGGGGTTAATCATAAGTAGGAGGTTTGTTCAAGTAAGAACAACTCCTAAGAACCGTTCCACCCACATATCAAATTATCAAAGTAGCAAACACGAATCAAACCAACATGATGAAAGTGACTAGATGAAATTCTTGTGTACCCTTGATGACCCACAAGTATAGGGGATCTATCGTAGTCCTTTCGATAAGTAAGAGTGTCGAACCCAACGAGGAGCAAAAGGAAATGATAAGCAGTTTTCAGCAAGGTATTCTCTGCAAGTACTGAAATAAGTGGTAACAGATAGTTTTGTGATAGGATAAATTGTAACGAGCAACAAGTAACAAAAGTAAATAAAGTGCAGCAAGGTGGCCCAATCCTTTTTGTAGAAAAGGACAAGCCGGAACAAACTCTTATAATAGGAAAAGCGCTCCCGAGGACACATGGGAATATCGTCAAGCTAGTTTTCATCACGTTCATATGATTCGCGTTCGATACTTTGATAATTTGATATGTGGGTGGACCGGTGCTTGGGTGTTGTTCTTACTTGAACAAGCATCCCACTTATGATTAACCTCTATTGCAAGCATCCACAACTACAACAAAAGTATTAAGGTAAACCTAACCATAGCATGAAACATATAGATCCAAATCAGCCCCTTATGAAGCAACGCATAAACTAGGGTTTAAGCTTCTGTCACTCTAGCAACCCATCATCTACTTATTACTTCCCAATGCCTTCCTCTAGGCCCAAATAATGGTGAAGTGTTATGTAGTCAACATTCACATAACACCACTAGAGGCTAGACAACATACATCTTATCAAAATATCAAACGAATACCAAATTCACATGACTACTCATAGCAAGACTTCTCCCTTGTCCTCAGGAACGAATGTAATTACTCACAAAGCATATTCATGTTCAAAATCAGAGGGGTAATAATATGCATATAGGATTTGAACATATGATCTTCCACTAATTAAACCAACTAGCATCACCTACAAGGAGTAATCAACACTACTAGCAACCTACTAGCACCAATCCCAGACTTTGAGACAAGAATTGGATACAAGAGATGAACTAGGGTTTGGAGATGAGATGGTGCTGGTGACGATGTTGATGGAGATTGCCCTCTCCCGATGAGAGGAGCGTTGGTGATGGCGATGGTGATGATTTTCCCCTCCGGGAGGGAAGTATCCCCGGCAGAACAGCTCTGCCGGAGCTCTAGATTGGATCCGCCAAGGTTCCACCTCGTGGCGGTGGAGTCTCGTCCCGAAAAGTTCCTCCTTATTTTTTCTCATCGAAAGACCTCATATAGGAGAAGATGGGCATCAGAGAGCCACCAGGGGGCCCACGAGGTAGGGGGCGCGCCCTAGGGGGGGCGCCCCCACCCTCGTGAGAAGGGTGTGGGCCCCCTGGCCTTCATCTGTGGCGTGGATTTTTCTTTATTTCTTTTAAGACGTTTCGTGGAGTTTTAGGACTTTTGGAGTTGCGCAGAATAGGTCTCTAATATTTGCTCCTTTTCTAGCCCAGAATTCCAGCTATCGGCGTTCTCCCTCCTTATGTAAACCTTGTAAAATAAGAGAGAATAGCCATAAGTATTGTGATATAAAGTGAAATAACAGTCCATAATGCGATAAATATCGATATAAAAGCATGATGCAAAATGGACGTATCAACTCCCCCAAGCATAGACCTTGCTTGTCCTCAAGCGAAAAGCCAATAACAATAAATATGTCCTTATGTTTAGACGTAGAGGCGTTGATAAAAATAAAATACAGACATGAAGGCATCATGATTATTCTTATAACAACAACATATATAGGTTTTGTCATATGATTACTTATGTTCAAGTGATGATCTATTCACAATTCAAAAGTATAAATCATAAACCTTATTGGGTTCCAACATACTATAATCTCAGTCATTGAAGCAATTGCAATTTATCATAACATCGGAAAGAGTCTATGTCAGAGCTAAAAAGCAAGTCCACATACTCAACTATCATTTAGTCCTCCATAATTTCTAACACTCACGCGATACTTGTGGTTACAGAGTTTTAATCGGACACAGAGAAAGATAGGGGCTTATAGTTTTGCCCCACAACCTTTTACCTCAAGGGTAATGTCAACAATAATGGTTCATGCTCCCCTACATCCAATTATATATATATATATATATATATATATATATATATATTTCATGTTCTTTCCAACATACTGAGCTTGCCAAAGGATAAAATGAAAAAGGAAAGGTGAAGATCACCGTGACTCTTGCATAAGGTAGAAGATAATAATAAAGGATAGGCCCTTCGCAGAGGGAAGCAGAGGTTGCCATGCGCTTTTATGGTTGGATATATAAAATCTCAATGTGAAAGAACATCACTTTATATTGCCACTTGTGATATGAACCTTTATTATGCAGTCCGTCGCTTTTATTACTTCCACATCACAAGATCGTATAAAGCTTATTTCTCCCACACCAATCAATCATACATATTTAGAGCAATTTTTATTGCTTTGCACCGATGACAACTTACTTGAAGGATCTTACTCAATCCATAGGTAGATATGGTGGACTCTCATGGCAAAACTGGTTTAGGGATATTTGGAAGCACAAGTAGTATTTCTACTTGGTGCTGAGAATTTGGCTAGCATGGGGGGGAAGGCAAGCTCAACAAATTAGAGGAACCATGACAACATACTTTATCTCAGATATAAGAAAGACATAACTCATTACGTTGTCTTCCTTGTCCAACATCAACTCTTTAGCATGTCATATTTTAATGAGTGCTCCCAATCATAAAAGATGTCAATGATAATATATCTATATGTGAAAACCTCTCTTTCCTTATTACTTCCTATTAATTGCAACAATGACCAAAGCTATGTCTGCCAACTCCCAACAACTTTTAATCATCATACTCTTTCTATGTGAAGTCATTACTCTCAATAAGATCAATATGAACTCTTGGTTTCTTTTTTTTCTTTTATTCACCCAGGATCATGGCAAAATAATCAAGCCCTTGACTCAACACTAATCTTTATTATATATAGCTCACGGACTCGATTACATAGAGGGATCATAAAGCAAAACTCAAAACTAGATCATGCCATAAACTTTATTTTACTAGATCAAGATACTAATAATAGGATCGAACTAAGAAAAATGGTAAAGATAGGAGTTGTGATTGTGATACGATACCGGGGCACCTCCCCCAAGCTTGGCAGTTGCCAAGGGGAGTGCCCATACCCAGATACTCAATTCTTCTTTGTTGTAGGAGACGGTGGAGGTGTTGTTGATGATGCGGGCTTGTCATCCATCTTCCAAGGCATAGGTTCACCATCATAGAAAGATGATCGAGTCTCTGGAATCCTCAAATCTGCAGCCAAACTCATTCTTTTGAATCTATATTCATACTCACTGTTTTGGTTTTGAAGGTCATAGACTTGGGCTTGGAGGTGCTCGATCTTCTCATGTAGCTTGAAGATGGCCTCCTCGGTATTCTTGGCATTCGACTTGTAGTTGTTGGTGAACTCCGCGAGCATCATGTGGATAGCATTGATTCCACGCTCCACCATCCTTTGGCACTTGAAAACTTGTTGCTCCACTGCTTCGAGCCTCGTCTCCATGCTTCCGGTCCCCTTTGGTCCCTCTTTATCGCGGATGTGCAGCAACCCATCACGCATCTCAGTGGTTTGAGGGTGTCGCAACACCTCCGCGAGGTAAGGGTTGATGACCTTCTCGAAGAACTTTTCCTTGGAGGCACTTGGGGTCGTCATGATAACCTAGATCTATCAGAAAAACAGCTTGAAACAAGAACAGGAGATTTTTGTGTGATACGGGAGTCAAAACCTTCGGGAGGTTATATAATGAATTTTTACTGACCAAAATATGTAACTTGCAAGAAAACGGAGTCCAGAGGGCACACGAGGTGCTCACGAGGTAGGGGGGCGCGCCCACCACCCTCGTGGGGCCCTCGTGTCCTTCCCGGACTGCTACTTTTTTTCTATTTTTCTAAATATTCCAAAACGGAGAAATATTGCCTTAGAAATTGTTTTGGAGTCGGTTTACTTACCGTACCACATACCTATTCCTTTTCGAAGTCTAAAATGTTCCAGAAAGTGTCCCTTATGTATTTCTCCGGGGTTATGGTTTCAATAATATTGGTTTCAACATTTATGCGATTACCTGAGATATAATGTTTAATTCTTTGACCATTTACCACCTTCAGATTTGTGCCCTCGAAGTTGTTGATATTTATGGCACCGGAACGATAGACCTCTTCGATGACATAGGGGCCTTCCCATTTAGAGAGAAGTTTTCCTGCAAAAAATCTTAAACGAGAGTTGTATAGCAATACATAATCACCTACATTAAACTCACGCTTTTGTATCCTTTTGTCATGCCATCTTTTAACTTTTTCCTTAAACAACTTGGCATTTTCATAAGCTTGGGTACTCCATTCATCAAGTGAGCTAATATCAAATAACCTCTTCTCACCGGCAAGTTTAAAATCATAGTTGAGCTCTTTAATAGCCCAATATGCCTTATGTTCTAGTTCGAGAGGTAAGTGACATGCTTTTCCATAAACCATTTTATACGGAGACATACCCATAGGATTTTTATATGCAGTTCTATAAGCCCATAATGCATCATCAAGTTTCTTAGACCAATTCTTTCTAGACCTATTAATAGTGTTTTGCAAAATTAATTTGAGCTCTCTATTGCTCAATTCTACTTGACCACTAGACTGTGGGTGATAAGGAGATGCAATTCTATGATTAACATCATATTTAGCAAGCATTTTACGGAAGGCACCATGAATAAAGTGTGAACCACCATCAGTCATTAAATATCTAGGGACTCCAAACCTCGGAAAAATAACTTCCTTAAGCATTTTAATAGAAGTGTTATGATCAGCACTACTAGTTGGAATAGCTTCTACCCACTTAGTAACGTAATCAACAGCAACTAGAATATGTGTGTACCCATTAGAGGCAGGAAAAGGTCCCATATAATCAAAGCCCCAAACATCAAACGGTTCAATAACAAGTGAATAATTCATAGGCATTTCTTGACGTCTACTAATATTACCAATTCTTTGACATTCATCGCAAGACAAGACAAACTTACGGGCATCCTTGAAGAGAGTAGGCCAATAAAAACCAGATTGCAATACCTTATGTGCAGTTCTATCTCCAGCGTGGTGTCCTCCATAAGACTCGGAATGACACTTGCTTAGGATCTGTTCCTGTTCATGCTCGGGTACACAACGTCTAATGACACCATCTACTCCTTCCTTATAAAGATGTGGGTCATCCCAAAAGTAATGTCTTAAATCATAGAAAAACTTTTTCTTTTACTGGTATGTGAAGCTAGGTGGTATAAACTTAGCAACAATATAGTTAGCATAATCAGCATACCATGGAGTACTACGAGAAGTACTTATAACATTTAATTGTTCATCAGGAAAGTCATCATTAATAGGTAGTGGGTCATCAAGAATATTTTCTAACCTAGATAAGTTGTCTGCAACGGGGTTCTCAGCTCCCTTTCTATCAATAATATTTAAATCAAATTCTTGTAGCAAGAGAACCCATCTAATAAGTCTAGGTTTAGCATCTTTCTTTTCCATAAGATATTTAATAGCAGCATGATCAGTGTGAATAGTTACTTTAGAATCAACAATATAAGATCTGAACTTATCACAAGCAAATACAACTGCTAAAAGTTCCTTTTCAGTAGTAGCATAATTTCTTTAAGCATTGTCTAGAGTCTTACTAGCATAATGGATAACATTTAATTTCTTATCAACTCTTTGCCCTAGAACAGCACCTACAGCATAATCACTAGCATCACACATAATTTCAAAGGGTAAATTCCAATCAGGTGGCTGAACAATAGGTGCAGAGACTAATGCTTTCTTAAGTATTTCAAATGCTTCTACACAATCATCGTCAAAGACAAATGGTATATCTTTTTGCAATAAATTAGTTAGAGGCCGAGAAATTTTTGAGAAGTCCTTAATGAACCTCCTGTAAAATACGGCGTGACCAAGGAAACTTCTTATACCTTTGATGTCCTTGGGACATGGCATCTTTTCAATAGCATCAACCTTGGCTTTATCAACTTCAATACCTCTTTCAGAAACTTTGTGCCCCAAGACAATACCTTCATTAACCATAAAGTGGCACTTTTCTCAGTTCAAGACAAGATTAGTTTCTTCACATCTCTGCAAAACTCGATCAAGATTGCTCAAGCAATCGTCAAAAGAAGAACCATAGATGGAAAAGTCGTCCATGAAAACCTCACAAATCTTTTCACAAAAGTCAGAGAATATAGCCATCATGCATCTTTGAAAGGTAGCAGGTGCATTACATAAACCAAAAGGCATACGTCTATAAGCAAAAGTACCAAAAGGGCATGTAAAAGTAGTCTTTGATTGATCTTTAGCTGACACATGTATTTGAGAGAAACCAGAATAACCATCTAGAAAGCAATAGTGTGTATGTTTGCATAATCTTTCTAGCATTTGATCAATAAAAGGTAAGGGGTAATGATCTTTCTTAGTAGCTTTATTTAATTTCCGAAAATCAATTACCATCTTATAACCTGTGATAATTCTTTGTGGAATCAATTCATCTTTATCATTAGGAACAACAGTAATACCTACCTTCTTACGGACACAATGGACAGGACTTACCCACTCACTATCAGCAACGGGATAGATTATACCTGCCTCCAGAAGCTTTAGTATTTCTTTTCTTACCACTTCTTTCAGTTTAGGATTCAGACGTCGTTGAGGATCACAAACTGGTTTGGCATCTGCTTCCAAATATATTTTATGTTGACATAGAGTGGGACTAATGCCCTTAAGATCATCAAGAGTATATCCAATAGCAGCATGATGCTTCTTCAGAGTTTTCAATAATCTTTCTTCTTCATGCTCTGAAAGGTTAGCACTAATAATAACAGGATATATCTTCTTTTCATCAAGATAAGCATATTTAAGATTATCAGGCAAAGGTTTAAGCTCAAACACGGGATCACCCTTGGGTGGAGGAGGATCCCCTAGGATTTCAACAGGCAAATTGTGTCTCAGAATAGGTTCTTGTTTAAAGAATACTTCATCTATTTCCCTTCTTTCATTCATGAACATATCATTTTCATGGTCTAGCAAATAGTGTTCTAAAGGATCACTAGGAGGTACGGCAATAGAAGTAGGACCAATAATCTCATCCTTACTAGGTAATTCTTCCTCATGATGTTGTTTACTAAATTTAGAGAAATTAAACTCATGAACCATTTCATCCAAGCCAACAGTAACAACATTCTTTGTGCAATCTATGGTAGCATTGATAGTATTTAAGAAGGGTCTACCAAATATAATGGGACAAAAGCTATCTTGTGGGGAACCAAGAACAAGAAAATCAGCAGGATATTTAGTTTTCCCACACAAGACTTCAACATCTCTAACAATTCCCATTGCTAAAATAGTATCTCTATTGGCAAGTTTAATTGTGACATCAATATCTTCTAACTTAGCAGGTGCAATTTCATTCTTAATTTCTTCATATAAAGTATGTGGTATAACACTAGCACTAGCACCCATATCACATAAGCCATGATAACAATGATCTCCTATTTTAACAGAAATAATAGGCACGCCTACCATAGGTCTGTGTTTATCTTTAGCACAAGGCTTATCAATTCTAGCAGTTTCACCTTCGAACTGAATAACATGCCCATCAATATTATCAGACAAGAGATCTTTAACAATATCAATATTAGGTTCGACTTTAAATTACTCAGGAGGTGTATAAGTTCTAATATTGCTTTTACGAACAACAGTTGAAGCTTTAGCATGATCCTTTATTCTAACAGGGAAAGATGGTTTCTCAATATAAGAAGTAGGAACAATAGGATTACTATAAGTGACAATCTTTTCTTCAACTTTAATAGGTGCAGCTACTTTTACTTCTATGGGAGGATGATATTTAAACGACTTCTCCTTAGGGAGATCAACATAAGTAGCAAAAGATTCACAGAAAGAAGCTACTATCTCAGAGTCAAGTCCATATTTAGTGCTAAACTTACGGAAAATATCGGTATCCATAAAAGATTTAACACAATCAAACTTAGGTGTCATACCTGACTCCTTACCTTCGTCGAGGTCCCAATCTTCAGAGTTGCGTTTAATTCTATCCAATAAATTCCATCTGAATTCAATAGTCTTCATCATAAAAGAGCCATCACAGGAAGTATCGAGCATGTTGCGATTGTTTTTATAAAGCCGAGCATAAAAACTTTGCATAATTATTTCTCTCGGGAGCTCATGATTGGGGAATGAATATAACATTGATTTAAGCCTCCCCCAAGCTTGAGTGATGCTTTCTCCTTCGCGAGGCCAGAAATTATATATGTAATTGCGATCACGATGAACAAGATGCATAGGGTAATACTTTTGATGAAATTCCAACTCCAATCTTTTATAGTCCTAGAATCTCATATCATCACATAGCCTATACCATATCAATGCATCTCCCTTCAAAGATAAAGGGAAGACCTTATTCTTAGCAACATCATTGGGTATACCTGCAAGCTTAAATAATCCACAAACTTCATCCACATATATTAAGTGCTCATCAGGATGCTTTGTTCCATCTCTTGTAAAAGGATTAGCTAGCAGTTTTTCCATCATAGCCACAGGAAATTCAAAGGAGTTTCATTTTCAATAGGTTCGGTAGGTTGAGGAGCAACTCTTTGCTCTACTGGACGGGGTGAAGATACCCCGAACAAGCCCCTCAGAGAATTACTTTCCATAGTAACAAGTGACAGTAAATTTCAGCACACTATATAAACTTTTCCTTACCAAATTCCACTTACCAAAGGCGGTACACTCCCCGGCAACGGCGCCAGAAAAGAGTCTTGATGACCCACAAGTATAGGGGATCTATCGTAGTCCTTTCGATAAGTAAGAGTGTCGAACCCAACGAGGAGTAGAAGGAAATGATAAGCGGTTTTCAGCAAGGTATTCTCTGCAAGTACTGAAATAAGTGGTAACAGATAGTTTTGTGATAGGATAAATTGTAACGAGCAACAAGTAACAAAAGTAAATAAAGTGCAGCAAGGTGGCCCAATCCTTTCGTAGCAAAGGACAAGCTGTAACAAACTCTTATAATAGGAAAAGCGCTCCCGAGGACACATGGGAATATCGTCAAGCTAGTTTTCATCACGTTCATATGATTCGCGTTCGATACTTTGATAATTTGATATGTGGGTGGACTGGTGCTTGGGTGATGTTCTTACTTGAACAAGCATCCCATTCATGATTAACCTCTATTGCAAGCATCCGCAACTACAACAAAAGTGTGACACCCAAAATTTTTGGCCTTGTTTTATTAATTAAGATTTTGCCAGGAATTAAAACTTTTATTTTCTGGGCTCCCTTTTTATTTTTGAACCATTATGTCCCTTGTTATTATGGAGTTTTTCCCCAAAATGAAAACTTTTCAAATATGTTTTTGGACTTGTTTAAACCTCTCAAGAAAAACTTTGCTTTCATTAGTAGAACTAATTACCTAATTAATTTGCCTGATCTTCATTTTATTGAAAAATGGTTTTTACAGGTTATGTGGCCATATTTGAACTACAACCCCTTTAAAAATTTATTCAAAAATCCCACCAAAATTTGGAGATGTCATGTGATGTTTCTAAATCACTTTTGTGCAAAAATATATTTTATTATTAAAATAATTTGAGCTCTACACCCAATTTTCTTCTCTGGTCCAGAGTGAAATTTTGCACTACAACCCATTTAGATATTTCTTTCTAGCCTCCACCAAAATTATGGGATGTTGATAGTAGCTTATGATTCAACATTATGCAAAAACCTAGTGCTGTTCTTTGAAAATTTTGAGTGAATCAACCTCTTTTCCATTCTGGTCCAGCCTTGTGATTTCTACTGCAACCCTATTTATTTTTGCTCCAGTAACCTTGTGCCTTCTCCTACTTGTAGACAGCCCTACCAAACCCCTAAGTCCAGGAGCATGCACCCATTTGAATATTTTTGGTTCATGAAATAAGGCCATTTATCTCCTGTCCAAAATTGTAGTTTTGCAAAACATGCACTAACAAGTTTGTGCTTTTCACAAACTAACCTCACCACTATCTCTTTCATCTAAAGAGACCCCACTCTGGAAGTTTTGGCCACTCCAAGAAATGCCTAGGTGCCTGTGGCATTTTGTCAAACACCTAGAGTGCATGAACAGCTTTGACATGAATTTTGTCATTGCACTGTGAACTTGATCCCCTGACCAAACCAGCCTGTCCAATGGTGTTTCCCTAGCCTATAGCCCCACCCTGCTAACCCTCTTGCGGTTTGGAACCCCCCCAGCATGCCATGGCATTTCGTCAAGCACGTTTCGTGCATGCTCTGGGCGCGAGCAGAGCACGGGTTTTGCACGTGCCGTGTCGAGCCGACGCGTCGCGCCCCTGGCCTTGCCCGCTCTGCAGAGCCACGCCACTCGCTCTCCTCCTCACCACGTCACGCCAAGCAGGCCCTGGTACCCTATAGCATCGCCGTCAGAGCCGCTTGGCGGCATGCCCGTGGCCGCATCCGCCACCGCCATGGGCAGCACCGCCCAAACCACCACAGCGCGCCAGCTCGCCTCTTTCGACAGTGTAGTGGTCGTCGTTAGCCCCTGGAGCTAGGCAGCCACTGCCACGTCGCCCTACAGCACAGAGAGGCGGTTCACCGCCGTTCTTATCCCCGGCCACCGCAAACCAACTTGGACGTGCTATAAAGAGAGGTCCCCGAACTCCCCCGAGCACGCAGGCAACCTCAGGCCCCCCAATGGCGCTCCCCTAGCTCGCATTCGACCCAGGGAGGTTTTCTTCCCCATCTCCGGCAACTCCTGCCGCCGCCACCGCCCCGGCCATTCCGGCACCTCTAGTACCTCCCCCTCTCCACTATCTCCACCAGGAGCCTTCTCTTCCTCCCGCGAACACTTCCCCCTGCTCGATTTTGACCGGGAGCCACCGCAGCCCCAAAAGCACTTTGCTCCCGAGGCCACCTCCGCCGAGAAGCTCGCCGCCGGCAGCTCCCTCCGTCTCCTCCCGCCTGACGACCACCGGGAGGACCGCCCTTGAGTGGCGGATCCATCCCCGCCCTCGGGACGCCTCAAGGAGGCGCCAATTGCCGACGACGATCGCCGGAGTCCCGCCCCCTCTCGGGCAGAGGAAGGAGAGGGAAAGGCGACTGGTCAAACCTGACCAGTGGGCCCCCTGGACCCACTGTCAGCGACCCCGCGCCTGTCCATGTGGGATTAAGTGAAAGCGTATAATTCCCCAGTATGTTTTCTCTGCACCGAAAGCGTATTCGAGACTGAAGCGTTTTCTTTTTGTTTTATTTTTAAAAACAGATTTGACTAGAACTTTGACTATCTATAACTCTTTGAATATAACTCCAAATGAATTGATTCTTTTTCCTACATCTCTCAAATTCTGTCTAGTTTATTTTAAGATTTATTTGAAAATTTTCCAAACAACTTTTTTGTACTGTTTTTGAAATATGTGTTATTTGCATATTTTTGAAAATAGGATTTTGGAAGAGAAGAAAAGCTTTCAAAAGATTTGGAGTGCACCCTGCCCTTCCACACCATGAAGGCAAGCATTCTAAACCCCGGCATAATATTTTTGGTGTGTTAGTTGACTCGTTTATAACACCATCTCATTCGGAGAACTTGTTATTTTATGTGGCGATGTGATCATTTGCATGAAGGCATATTAGTGATTTCCTTGCTGTTGGAAATGAATATACTTGTGATGGTAATCATCCTCATGTGCCTTGCATGCATGCCGGAAAGGAATCCGGGAAAGCCTCTGCCTTGGGTAGGAGTGAGCTTGTCGCCGGTCCTTGTCGGGACGGTTATGTCCGGTATGGCATAGTAAGGTATAATGGGTGGTGATTTCGTCGGTTGAAATATATTTGATATACATGTCATGCAGGGAACTTATAAGCCTCCAGAGTCGGCCGTAGATCGAGTCTTGTCCCAGTAACCCCCATATTTGCCTCGTACTACCACTCGTCCCTGCCACAGGTAGGGTACGGTTCAGTAAGTCGCCAACCCCTTTCCAGCACACACCGTACAGAGAGGCCATGGTGGAAGATGTCGGTTGTAGCCGATAGGCATGCCACCTGGTTAGGGGGCATGGGTGTTTCCGGTTGGGACCGAGAGGGGAGGCCACCCCTTAGAGCGCGCGATATAAATTTGATCCCATGCTACGCGATGTTGTAGCCTCCCCACTTAGAGTTTTGCTTAACAAGTGTCATGGGTGATTCCAGACACCGATGAGTTAAGCTGGTGTGTGCAAGTTAGGCGTGTTTTCAACTAAAAGGCCGTAGACGGAATTAGTCCCGTTGGACTAAAGGAATCCGTTACTCATGGGTAAAGAGTGCACCCTCTGTAGAGATTAAACCTATTCGAATAGCCGTGTCCATGGTTAAGGATTACAGTCTGGGATGGGTCAAGGGTTGGTCTTAGTGTCGGTCTTCGGAGGAGAAAATTGATAAAACCAGAACTTGGGTTGTGACTTGTGAAGATTATGGTTATTATTATTTTGGACTAACCCATTATATCATTGAGTATCCCTGGGGCGGTTCTACCTCCTGGATGTTCATTGTGATTATTTGTTTTATAAGCCCTTTATGTGGAGTCGCTGAGACGCCCGACTGTGGCATTTCTTGTTATTTATTTATTTTATAAGCCCTTTATGTGGTGTCGCTAAGACACCTGATTGTGGCATTTCTTTTAAAGCCCTTTATGTGGTGTCGCTAAGACGCCCGACTGTGGCATTTCTTTTAAAGCCCTTTATGTGGTGTCGCTAAGACGCCCGACTGTGGCATTTCTTTTAAAGCCCTTTATGTGGTGTCGCTAAGATGCCCGACTGTGGCATTTCTTTTAAAGCCCTTTATGTTTTGTCGCTAAGACGCCCGACTATGGCATTTCTTTTAAAGCCCTTTATGTGATGTCGCTAAGATGCCCGACTGTGGCATTGCTTGTTATTTATTTCATAAATTTTAATACTACTATATTACTGCATATTCATAAATAACATGCCTGCACGCATCAGAGTTTTATTTATCTTTTGTGACTGACGTCATGAGCATAAAATATTTTTAGCACATCATTGCTATGTTATACCTGTGTTCATAATGTTTGCGAGTACATTCAAAGTACTCACTGGCTTGTCCCTGGCTATTGTCTTGGCCAGATTTCTGCTTGGAGAGGAGCGTTGCGGTGACAGCCCCGGAACCCACGTAATGGTGATAGCAGCCTCGCGAAGATAGGAGTTAACCTGGTCAGCTGTTCCTGTGGGAAATGGAGTCCCCTATACGCTGACGATCCACAAACCGCTTCCGCCATCAACCACCAGAAACCTTTTGTTGTACTCACAGGCCAGAATGGTCTTGTACTACATATGTTGTATTTTGCTTGGAATTTCTGTATCAAGTTGGTGCCTCATCAGCTAACAGTTATCCTGGGGCTGGTGAGTACAACGGCCATTTTCTGGAATTTAAACCCGGAAAACCGGTCGTGACAGACTTGGTATCAGAGCCAGGCTGACCATTGGCGAATCCTATCTTAGCCAGGTCAATAAACTTAGGCAGACCAACCCATCAAGCCATAACCGAACCAAGCTTCTCATACAAGATAGCCCCATAGTGACCCGACACCTTTTGGCAGTCGGTGCCCAACCTATCAACCCAACCTGTCGCTCAGGCGCCAGTGACCGGATCCTGAATAGTCTTTCTCGCAAGCGTGCGAAGGAAGACTCCGTCCCCTTTTTCTATAAAAAGGGCACGCTAGCCTCAACCCAGCACAACACAACCTCTACCCTAAACCGAGCTATAATGCCAGGACCCGTTGTCCACAATGAGACCACAGCAGCCAACCTTGGAGGTTTTGTGACCATACTCGCAAACCTCACCCGTCGTGCCTATGCGTTAGAAGAGCCCCCAGAATATGTTGTGTACCAAGGGTCCATGAGTGGTGAGAGCCGTCAATTCTGGGCCACTGTGCACATCTATGGTAGGGGTCTAGCACCCGAGCGCCCCTACAGGTTCACTGGAAGGACAACTTCCTTTGAGCCACAAGCCATCCAACTAGCTGCTCGAGAAGCTATAGTTCATCTCCGGCACTTGTCGCCCAGAGTTAACTGTCGCTCGTTCCACTACTACCCCAGACGTGAAGGGTATGGTAGACCACCCCAAGTTGCCAACGGAGATCACGAGACAGATCCTGCATTGTTGCACCTAGTGCGCTATGTAAGTGCACTAGAGGAACTGTGCGATCAAATCACTATTGATCTAATCGCAGCTCGTGGAGAGCTGGTTCACCGAGCCCCGGCGAGAGAAGAGAACGAGCCCAACGCCGACAACCCAGTCGTGCTGTTTGGACACCCGATCGAGTCCCTGAGGCCTGCCCCAGCCATCGGCCAAGGTGCTGCGATAACCCCAGAAGTGCTTCGTCGCATATTGGGAGCACACTCCAACGGGGTTGTGGCCAACAATCCCCGAGATGGTCCTCATCGCTACCCCGAGCCTGCAGCCCCTCAACCCACTCCAGCTAATTCCGACGGCGAGACCCGTGGAGAAGCCTCAACATCCACAAGGCACGCCCGCTTGGATGTAAACGAGGTAGACTAAGTCACCCGAGTCGTATCGAGTCCCAGTGTACCCTCGCTTTGTAATCGTGTGGCCTTGTAATTAAATGCCGCCTGTTGTCGTGCCTCTATTTTAATAGTAGCCTTGCCTGGATACGCCAGTATGCAGTATAAGATTTCTATCCCAGACACAGTTACCAAAAACCTCCCCGACAACCCCCACAGTAACACATCACTATAGTGAAATGTGTGAATCTATGGCTTGACCCCGACCCTTGGAATAGAGCTGAAAATTTTCTTTACCATTCACCACGGTAAAAATGACCCAGCTCCGGTGCTATAAAAAGGCCACCGCGTGACCTTGCCAAGCACCTCTCACCTTGTGCACCACCCTCACAACCATTTCTTTCCATGCCGAGCCCCAGCATTTATCTGAGAACCCCAGATGCAACCCCGGGTAGTTTTGTCAAGATATTGTGGGATTTTACCAGCAGTACCATGGGCGCTACCCAGCCACCCCAGTACGAGCTGTTCAAATCGAGAATTACCCCTTCCACCTCGAGATATTGGGCAGCAGTACACATCCCTCCCGTAAACTCAAACCAAGATCCAACGCAGGTCTCCTTCGTGGGGAAATCTATGCCAACCCCACATATGGCCATAGAAGCTGTTGCATACGAAGCGCTTGCTCGCCTTCGATTCACGGTACCCTATGCCAGCGAACGAGGGAATTATTACTTCCCGAGCCGTGCAGCACCCGGAGGAGTGACATCTTTTCCCGGTGGACGAATTGAGAGAGACCCAGTCCTGGCCAACCTTGTCCAGTACGTCATCGCTCAAGAGCGTTTAACCCAACGTGTGATGGGTTATCTCCAGAGCCTCGCAGATTTAAATCCTCAGATCGCCATCGGCAGAGCACTAAGGCCCGACCAGGAGAGACACATGCATCGACTGGTCAATCCACTTCCCCCGATAGAAGAGGAGTGTATCCCAGTACCAGAGACGTTTTCTAGGGACCCCGTCCAGTTACCGTTTCCATTTTAGACGTCGCTGCGGTATTCATTATTGCAACATTTATTTATGTGTGTGACTTATGCGTGATACCCTGAGTTTGTACGACGAGTCAATTATTTGGCTTCTACTAATGTGTGTAGTTTTTGTTGTGGTTTATGCTCCTTTAAATTAACTGTTTTTCCCTCACAAAATCCTGGAGTGAGATTTCTTTTCCCTGAGTTGCTACATCTACACCTTCTCATGACGTGGATTAATTAATTTCACACAGCACCACGGCAGCAGACTCACAACCATAATCTTTCGAACACATACACTGTTTGCAAAACTTTGCAACGGTGTTACATCCAGCTAATCACCCCCCTAACAACAGATTGCACCCGTCACACCCCATCTACTCCTCGTGATCACCACCACCTCGGAGAGCCAACACCCGAGCAGCAGCGTCGCGATGATCGTCGAGGATCATCGCGCACAGAAGCACGGAGAGCCCCAGCAGTGTCGCCAGCCCTCTGCATATCAGGATCGCAAACCAGTCCGGCATCGCCTCCGCCATTAGAGCCTAGCCCGAGCTTTTGTAAGCAGTAATGAAGGAAGAAGGAGGAGGAGAAGTGAGGCCAGGTGTGAGGAAGAAGAGAGGGGCACCCCGGCTGTTTTATAGCTTGAGCTCGGTGTACGGTGGGCAAAGTCCACCAACGCCGCTCGTCGCCGATCACAGGTGTTCGGAGATGAATCCGCGAGCAGTGCCGACAGCATGCTGGCCCGCGAGGTGAGTGCCCGCTGCACCGGCAGCTAGCACGCCGCGCACTACCGCGGTACGGCCTAGATGCCCTACGCGCTAGACGTCACCGGTGGAGAAAGCGCAAGAAAGCGCGCGGGAGAGAGGAAGAAGAGAGAACCAGAGGGAGAAGAAGAGGCTGACAGTGGGCCCTGGGTCCACCTGTCGGCCAGAGAGAGCACTGTGCTCTCGGGTACGACCAGTGTATATTTAAATTTAGAAGTTATTCTAAAATTATATCCAGCATAGAAATCTCACGTTTTTGTCCCGAACCGTAGATTTTTCCACGCAGCACCAGTATTCACACTGTGGTTTTTCACCACTTATTGCCCTCTCACTGTAGCCACATTTTTTTGCGTATAATTTTTCTTAAAAGAACCCTTAGCAAATCTCGAGGACGAGATTTTTCTTAAGGGGGGTAGTGTTGTGACACCCAAAATTTTTGGCCTTGTTTTATTAATTAAGATTTTGCAAGGAATTTAAACTTTTATTTTCTGGGCTCCCTTTTTATTTTTGAACCATTATCTCCCTTGTTATTATGGAGTTTTTCCCCAAAATGAAAACTTTTCAAATATGTTTTTGGACTTGTTTAAACCTCTCAAGAAAAACTTTTCTTTCATTAGTAGAACTAATTACCTAATTAATTTGCCTGATCTTCATTTTATTGAAAAATGGTTTTTACAGGTTATGTGGCCATATTTGAACTACAACCCCATTAAAAATTTATTCAAAAATCCCACCAAAATTTGGAGATGTCATGTGATGTTTCTAAATCACTTTTGTGCAAAAATATATTTTATTATTAAAATAATTTGAGATCTACACCCAATTTTCTTCTCTGGTCCAGAGTGAAATTTTGCACTACAACCCATTTAGATATTTCTTTCTAGCCTCCACCAAAATTATCGGATGTTGATAGTAGCTTATGATTCAACATTATGCAAAAACCTAGTGCTGTTCTTTGAAAATTTTGAGTGAATCAACCTCTTTTCCATTCTGGTCCAGCCTTGTGATTTCTACTGCAACCCTATTTATTTTTGCTCCAGTAACCTTGTGCCTTCTCCTACTTGTAGACAGCCCTACCAAACCCCTAAGTCCAGGAGCATGCACCCATTTGACTATTTTTGGTTCATGAAATAATGCCATTTATCTCCTCTCCAGAATTGTAGTTTTGCAAAACTTGCACTAACAAGTTTGTGCTTTTCACAAACTAACCTCACCACTATCTCTTTCATCTAAAGAGACCCCACTCTGGAAGTTTTGGCCACTCCAAGAAATGCCTAGGTGCCTGTGGCATTTTGTCAAACACCTAGAGTGCATGAACAGCTTTGACATGAATTTTGTCATTGCACTGTAAACTTGATCCCCTGACCAAACCAGCCTGTCCAATGGTGTTTCCCTAGCCTATAGCCCCACCCTGCTAACCCTCTTGCGGTTTGGAACCCCCCAGCATGCCATGGCATTTCATCGAGCATGTTTCGTGCATGCTCTGGGCGCGAGCAGAGCACGCGTTTTGCTCGTGCCGTGCCGAGCCGACGCGTTGCGCCCCTGGCCTTGCCCGCTCTGCAGAGCCACGCCACTCGCTCTCCTCCTCACCACGTCACGCCAAGCAGGCCCTGGTGCCCTGCAGCATCGCCGTCAGAGCCGCTTGGCGGCATGCCCGTGGCCGCATCCGCCACCGCCATGGGCAGCACCGCCCAAACCACCACAGCGCGCCAGCTCGCCTCTTTCGACAGTGTAGTGGTCGTCGTTAGCCCCTGGAGCTAGCCAGCCACCGCCACGTCGCCCTGCAGCATAGAGAGGCGGTTCACCGCCGTTCTTATCCCCGGCCGCCGCAAACCGACTTGGACGTGCTATAAAGAGAGGTCCCCGAACTCCCCCGAGCACGCAGGCAACCTCAGGCCACCCCAATGGCGCTCCCCTAGCTCGCATTCGACCCAGGGAGGTTTTCTTCCCCGTCTCCGGCAACTCCTGCCGCCGCCACCGCCCCGGCCATTCCGGCACCTCTAGTACCTCCCCCTCTCCACTCTCTCCACCAGGAGCCTTCTCTTCCTCCCGCGAACACTTCCCCCTGCTCGATTTTGATCGGGAGCCACCGCAGCCCCAAAAGCACTTTGCTCCCGAGGACACCTCCGCCGAGAAGCTCGCCGCCGGCAGCTCCCTCCGTCCCCTCCTGCCCGACGACCACCGGGAGGACCGCCTTGGAGTGGCGGATCCATCCCCGCCCTCGGGACGCCTCAAGGAGGCGCCAATCGCCGACGACGATCGCCGGAGTCCCGCCCCCTCTCGGGTAGAGGAAGGAGAGGGAAAGGCGACTGGTCAAACCTGACCAGTGGGCCCCCTGGACCCACTGTCAGCGACCCCGCGCCTGTCCATGTGGGATTAAGTGAAAGCATATAATTCCCCAGTACGTTTTCTCTGCACCGAAAGCGTATTCGAGACTGAAGCGTTTTCTTTTTGTTTTATTTTTAAAAACAGATTTGACCAGAACTTTGACTATCTATAACTCTTTGAATATAACTCCAAATGAATTGATTCTTTTTCCTACATCTCTCAAATTCTGTCTAGTTTATTTTAAGATTTATTTGAAAATTTTCCAAACAACTTTTTTGTACTGTTTTTGAAATATGTGTTATTTGCATATTTTTGAAAATAGGATTTTGGAAGAGAAGAAAAGCTTTCAAAAGATTTGGAGTGCACCCTGCCCTTCCACACCATGAAGGCAAGCATTCTGAACCCCGGCATAATATTTTTGGTGTGTTAGTTGACTCGTTTATAACACCATCTCATTCGGAGAACTCGTTATTTTATGTGGCGATGTGATCATTTGCATGAAGGCATATTAGTGATTTCCTTGCTGTTGGAAATGAATATACTTGTGATGGTAATCATCCTCATGTGCCTTGCATGCATGCCGGAAAGGAATCCGGGAAAGCCTCTGCCTTGGGTAGGAGTGAGCTTGTCGCCGGTCCCCGTCGGGACGGTTATGTCCGGTATGGCATAGTAAGGTATAATGGGTGGTGATTTCGTCGGTTGAAATATATTTGATATACATGTCATGCAGGGAACTTATAAGCCTCCAGAGTCGGCCGTAGATCGAGTCTTGTTCCAGTAACCCCCATATTTGCCTCGTACTACCACTCGTCCCTGCCGCAGGTAGGGTACGGTTCAGTAAGTCGTCAACCCCTTTCCAGCACACACCGTACAGAGAGGCCATGGTGGAAGATGTCGGTTGTAGCCGGTAGGCAGGCCACCTGGTCCGGGGGCATGGGTGTTTCCGGTTGGGACCGAGAGGGGAGGCCACCCCTTAGAGCGCGCGATATAAATTTGATCCCATGCTACGCGAGGTTGTAGCCTCCCCACTTAGAGTTTTGCTTAACAAGTGTCGTGGGTGATTCCAGACACCGATGAGTTAAGCTGGTGTGTGCAAGTTAGGCGTGTTTTCAACTAAAAGGCCGTAGACGGAATTAGTCCCGATGGACTAAAGGAATCCGTTACTCGTGGGTAAAGAGTACACCCTCTGCAGAGATTAAACCTATTCGAATAACCGTGTCCATGGTTAAGGATTACAGTCTGGGATGGGTCAAGGGTTGGTCTTAGTGTCGGTCTTCGGAGGAGAGATTGTTAAACCAGAACTTGGACTGTGACTTGTGACTTGTGAAGATTATGATTATTATTATTATGGACTAACCCATTATATCATCAAGTATCCCTGGGACGGTTCTACCTCCTGGATGTTCATTGTGATTATTTGTTTTATAAGCCCTTTATGTGGTGTCGCTGAGACGCCCGACTGTGGCATTTCTTGTTATTTATTTATTTTATAAGCCCTTTATGTGGTGTCGCTAAGACGCCCGACTGTGGCATTTCTTTTAAAGCCCTTTATGTGGTGTCGCTAAGACGCCCGACTGTGGCATTTCTTTTAAAGCCCTTTATGTGGTGTCGCTAAGACGCCCGACTGTGGCATTTCTTTTAAAGCCCTTTATGTGGTGTCGCTAAGATGCCCGACTGTGGCATTTCTTTTAAAGCCCTTTATGTGGTGTCGCTAAGACGCCCGACTGTGGCATTTCTTTTAAAGCCCTTTATGTGGTGTCGCTAAGACGCCCGACTGTGGCATTGCTTGTTATTTATTTCATAAATTTTAATACTACTATGTTACTGCATATTCATAAATAACATGCCTGCACGCATCAGAGTTTTATTTATCTTTTGTGACTGACGTCATGAGCATAAAATATTTTCAGCACATCATTGTTATGTTATACCTGTGTTCATAATGTTTGCGAGTACATTCAAAGTACTCACTGGCTTGTCCCTGGCTATTGTCTTGGCCAGATTTCTGCTTGGAGAGGAGCGTTGCGGTGACAGCCCCGGAACCCACGTAATGGTGATAGCAGCCTCGCGAAGATAGGAGTTAACCTGGTCAGCTGTTCCTGTGGGAAATGGAGTCCCCTATACGCTGACGATCCACAAACCGCTTCCGCCATCAACCACCAGAAACCTTTTGTTGTACTCACAGGCCAGAATGGTCTTGTACTACATATGTTGTATTTTGCTTGGAATTTCTGTATCAAGTTGGTGCCTCATCAGCTAACAGTTATCCTGGGGCTGGTGAGTACAACGGCCATTTTCTGGAAATCAATGTCTGGAAAATCCGGTCGTGACAGACTTGGTATCAGAGCCAGGCTGACCATTGGCTAATCCTATCTTAGCCGGGTCTATAAACTTAGGCAGACCAACCCACCAAACCATAACCAAACCCCAGCCAAGCTTCTCATGCAAGATAGCCACACAGTGACCCAACACCTTTTGGCAGTCGGTGCCCAACCTATCAACCTAACCTGTCGCTCATGCGCCAGTGATCGAATCCTAAATAGTCCTTTCTCGCAAGCGTGCGAAGGAAGACTCCGTCCCCTTTTTCCTATAAAAAGGGGCATGCTAGCCCCAACACAGCACAGCACAGCCTCTACCCAAACCAAGCTACAATGCCTGGCCCTGTCGTGCACAATGAGACCACGGCAACCAACCTTGGAGGCTTTGTGACCATACTCGCAAACCTCACCCGTCGTGCCTATGCGTTAGAAGAGCCCCCAGAATATGTTGTGTACCAAGGACCATGAGCGGTGAGAACCGTCAATTCTGGGCCACTGTACACATCTACGGTAGGGGTCTAGAGCCCGAGCGCCCCTACAGGTTCACCGGAAGACAACTTCCTTTGAGCCACAAGCCATCCAACTAGCTGCTCGAGAAGCTATAGTTCATCTCCGGCACTTGTCGCCCAGAGTTAACTGTCGCTCGTTCCACTACTACCCCAGACGTGAAGGGTATGGTAGACCACCCCAAGTTGCCAACGGAGATCACGAGACAGATCCTGCATTGTTGCACCTAGTGCGCTATGTAAGTGCACTAGAGGAACTGTGCGATCAAATCACTATTGATCTAATCGCAGCTCGTGGAGAGCTGGTTCGTCGAGCCCCGGCGAGAGAAGAGAACGAGCCCAACGCCGACAACCCAGTCGTGCTGTTTGGACACCCGATCGAGTCCCTGAGGCCTGCCCCAGCCATCGGCCAAGGTGCTGCGATAACCCCAGAAGTGCTTCGTCGCATATTGGGAGCACACTCCAACGGGGTTGTGGCCAACAATCCCCGAGATGGTCCTCATCGCTACCCCGAGCCTGCAGCCCCTCAACCCACTCCAGCTAATTCCGACGGCGAGACCCGTGGAGAAGCCTCAACATCCACAAGGCACGCCCGCTTGGATGTAAACGAGGTAGACTAAGTCACCCGAGTCGTATCGAGTCCCAGTGTACCCTCGCTTTGTAATCATGTGGCCTTGTAATTAAATGCCGCCTGTTGTCGTGCCTCTATTTTAATAGTAGCCTTGCCTGGATACGCCAGTATGCAGTATAAGATTTCTATCCCAGACACAGTTACCAAAAACCTCCCCGACAACCCCCACAGTAACACATCACTATAGTGAAATGTGTGAATCTGTGGCTTGACCCCGACCCTTGGAACAGAGCTGAAAATTTTCTTTACCATTCACCACGGTAAAAATGACCCAGCTCCGGTGCTATAAAAAGGCCACCGCGTGACCTTGCCAAGCACCTCTCACCTTATGCACCACCCTCACAACCATTTCTTGCCATGCCGAGCCCCATCATTTATCTGAGAACCCCAGATGCAACCCCGGGTAGTTTTGTCAAGATATTGTGGGATTTTACCAGCAGTACCATGGGCGCTACCCAGCCACCCCAGTACGAGCTGTTCAAATCGAGAATTACCCCTTCCACCTCGAGATATTGGGCAGCAGTACACATCCCTCCCGTAAACTCAAACCAAGATCCAACGCAGGTCTCCTTCGTGGGGAAATCTATGCCAACCCCACATATGGCCATAGAAGCTGTTGCATACGAAGCGCTTGCTCGCCTTCGATTCGCGGTACCCTATGCCAGCGAACGAGGGTATTATTACTTCCCGAGCCGTGCAGCACCCGGAGGAGTGACATCTTTTCCCGGTGGACGAATTGAGAGAGACCCAGTCCTGGCCAACCTTGTCCAGTACGTCATCGCTCAAGAGCGTTTAACCCAACGTGTGATGGGTTATCTCCAGAGCCTCGCAGATTTAAATCCTCAGATCGCCATCGGCAGAGCACTAAGGCCCGACCAGGAGAGACACGTGCATCGACTGGTCAATCCACTTCCCCCGATAGAAGAGGAGTGTATCCCAGTACCAGAGACGTTTTCTAGGGACCCCGTCCAGTTACCGTTTCCATTTTAGACGTCGCTGCGGTGTTCATTATTGCAACATTTATTTATGTGTGTGACTTATGCGTGATACCCTGAGTTTGTACAACGAGTCAATTATTTGGCTTCTACTAATGTGTGTAGTTTTTGTTGTGGTTATGCTCCTTTAATTAACTGTTTTTCCCTCCAAAATCCTGGGAGTGAGATTTCTTTTCCCTGAGTTGCTACATCTACACCTTCTCATCGACGTGGATTAATTAATTTCACACAGCACCACGGCAGCAACTCACAACCATAATCTTTCGAACACATACACTGTTTGCAAAACTTTGCAACGGTGTTACATCCAGCTAATCACCCCCTAACAACGTTGCACCCGGTACACCCCATCTACTCCTCGTGATCACCACCACGGCGGAGAGCCAACACCCGAGCAGTAGCGTCGCGACGATCGTCGAGGATCATCGCGCACAGAAGCACGGAGAGCCCCAGCAGTGTCGCCAGCCCTCTGCATATCAGGATCGCAAACCAGTCCGGCATCGCCTCCGCCATTAGAGCCTAACCCAGCTTTTGTAAGCAGTAATGGAGGAAGAAGGAGGAGGAGAAGTGAGGCCAGGTGTGAGGAAGAAGAGAGGGGCACCCCGGCCGTTTTATAGCTCGAGCTCGGTGTACGATGGGCAAAGTCCACCAACGTCGCTCGTCGCCGATCACCGGTGTTCGGAGACGAATCCGCGAGCAGTGCCGACAGCGCGCTGGCCCGCGAGGTGAGTGCCCGCTGCACCGGCAGCTAGCACGCCGCGCACTACCGCGGTACGGCCTAGATGCCCTACGCGCTAGACGTTGCCGGTGGAGAAAGCGCAGGAAAGCGCGCGGGAGAGAGGAAGAAGAGAGAACCAGAGGGAGAAGAAGAGGCTGACAGTGGGCCCCGGGTCCACCTGTCGGCCAGAGAGAGCACTGTGCTCTCGGGTACGACCAGCGTATATTTAAATTTAGAAGTTATTCTAAAATTATATCTAGCGTAGAAATCTCACGTTTTTGTCCCGAACCGTAGATTTTTCCACGCAGCACCAGTATTCACACTATGGTTTTTCACCACTTATTGCCCTCTCACTGTAGCCACATTTTTTTGCATATAATTTTTCTTAAAACAACCCTTAGCAAATCTCGAGGACGAGATTTTTCTTAAGGGGGGTAGTGTTGTG
Source organism: Triticum aestivum (assembly GCF_018294505.1). Taxonomy (NCBI): domain Eukaryota; kingdom Viridiplantae; phylum Streptophyta; class Magnoliopsida; order Poales; family Poaceae; genus Triticum; species Triticum aestivum. Next base: position 444,608,136 of record NC_057803.1, on the reverse strand, counting down.
GCACCCAAATTTTGGCCTTGTTTTATTAATTAAGATTTTGCCAGGAATTAAAACTTTTATTTTCTGGGCTCCCTTTTTATTTTTGAACCATTATCTCCCTTGTTATTATGGAGTTTTTCCCCAAAATGAAAACTTTTCAAATATGTTTTTGGACTTGTTTAATCCTCTCAAGAAAACTTTTCTTTCATTAGTAGAACTAATTACCTAATTAATTTGCCTGATCTTCATTTATTGAAAAAATGGTTTTTACAGGTTATGTGCCATATTTGAACTACAACCCCTTTAAAAATTTATTCAAAATCCCACCAAAATTTGGAGATGTCATGTGATGTTTCTAAATCACTTTTGTGCAAAAATATATTTTATTATTAAAATAATTTGAGCTCTACACCCAATTTTCTTCTCTGGTCCAGAGTGAAATTTTGCACTACAACCCATTTAGATATTTCTTTCTAGCCTCCACCAAAATTATGGGATGTTGATAGTAGCTTATGATTCAACATTATGCAAAAACCTAGTGCTGTTCTTTGAAAATTTTGAGTGAATCAACCTCTTTTCCATTCTGGTCCAGCCTTGTGATTTCTACTGCAACCCTATTTATTTTTGCTCCAGTAACCTTGTGCCTTCTCCTACTTGTAGACAGCCCTACCAAACCCCTAAGTCCAGGAGCATGCACCCATTTGAATATTTTTGGTTCATGAAATAATGCCATTTATCTCCTGTCCAGAATTGTAGTTTTGCAAAACTTGCACTAACAAGTTTGTGCTTTTCACAAACTAACCTCACCACTATCTCTTTCATCTAAAGAGACCCACTCTGGAAGTTTTGGCCACTCCAAAGAAATGCCCAGGTGCCTGTGGCATTTTGTTCACACAACACCTAGAGTGCATGAACACTTTGACCATGAATTTTGTCATTGCACTGTGAACTTGCACCCTGACCAAACCACCTGTCCAATGGTGTTCCCTAGCCTATGCCCCTACCTGCTCTCTTTTGCGCCTAAACCCCCAGCATGCCATGGCATTCGTCGAGCACGTTCGTGCGTGCTCTGGCGCGGCAGAGCACGCGTTTGCACGTGCCGTGCCGAGCCGACGCGTCGCGCCCCCTGCCTTGCCGCTCTGCAGACCACGCCACTCGCTCCCCTCCCACGCAACAACGCCCTGGCCCTCTGCGCACGCCGCAGCCAGCTTGCGCCACCGCCGCCCGCAGCCCTTGCCACGTGGCAGCACCGCCAAACCCCCCGCTCGCCACCTCGCCCTGACAGTGTAGTGGTCGTCGTTAGCCCCTGGAGCTAGCCAGCCACCGCCACGTCGCCCTGCAGCACAGAGAGGCGGTTCACCGCCGTTCTTATCCCCGGCCGCCGCAAACCGACTTGGACGTGCTATAAAGAGAGGTCCTCGAACTCCCTCGAGCACGCAGGCAACCTCAGGCCACCCCAATGGCGCTCCCCTAGCTCACATTCGACCCAGAGAGGTTTTCTTCCCCGTCTCTGGCAACTCCTGCCACCGCCACCGCCCGGCCATTCCGGCACCTCTAGTACCTCCCCCTCTCCACTCTCTCCACCAGGAGCCTTCTCTTCCTCCCGCGAACACTTCCCCTGCTCGATTTTGATCGGGAGCCACCGCAGCCCCAAAAGCACTTTGCTCCCGAGGCCACCTCCACCGAGAAGCTCGCCGCTGGCAGTTCCCTCCACCCCCGATGACCCTACAACCACCAGGAGGACCGCCTAGGAGTGGCGGATCCATCCCTGCATTCAGATGCCTGCGAAGAACCGCCGTTCGCCGGCGACGATCGCCGGATGTCCCGCCTCTGCTCGGGCAGAGAAGAGGGGGAGTGTGGACTAGTCAAACCTGACTAGTGGGCCCCCTGGACCCACTGTCAGTGACTCCCTGCGCGGTCCACGCTGGATAAGTGGAGGCGTAAAACCCGTAGTACGTTTTCTTTGCTCGAAAGCGTAATCTCGTTTGAACCGTTTTCTTTTTCTGATTTTATTCAAAACAGATTTTGACCAAATCTTTGACTGGCTATAACTTTTTAATTATAACTCCAAATGAGTTGATTCTTTTTCCTACCTTCCTCAAATTTGTCTAGTTTATTTTAAGATATATTTCAAAAAAATTCAGACAACTTTTTGGTACTGTTTTTGAAACTACATATTGATTCAAAAATATTTTGAATAGGATTTTTGGAGAGAGGAGAAAGCTTTCAAAAGTTTTGGAGTGCACCCTGCCTTTCCACACCATGAAGGCAAGCATTCTGAACCCCGGAATAATATTTTCGGTGTGTTAGTTGACACGTTTATAACACCACCTTATATCGGAGAACTTGTTATTTCATGTGATATGATCATTTGCATGAATGCATATTAGTGATTTCCTTGCTGTTGGAAATGAATATACTTGTGATGGTAATCATCCTCATGTGCCTTGCATGCATGCCGGAAAGAAATCCGGGAAAGCCTCTGCCTTGGGTAGGCGTGAGCTTATCGCCGGTCTCCGTCGGGACGGTTATGTCCGGTATGGCATGGTAAGGTATATTGAGTGGTGATTTTGTTGGTTGAAATATATTTGTTATACATGTCATGCAGGGAATTTATAAACCTCCTGAGTCGACCGTAGATCGAGTCTTGTTCCAGTAACCCCCATACTTGTTTTGTACTACCACTTGTCCCTGCCGCAGGTAGGGTACGGTTCAGTAAGTCGTCAACCCCTTTCAAGCACACACCGTACAGAGAGGCCATGGTGGAAGATACCGGTTGTAGCCGGTAGGCAGGCCACCTGGTCCGGGGGCATGGGTGTTTCCGGTTGGGACCGAGAGGGGAGGCCACCCCTTAGAGCGCGCGATATAAATTTGATCCCATGCTACGCGAGGTTGTAGCCTCCCCACTTAGAGTTTTGCTTAACAAGTGTCGTGGGTGATTCCAGACACCGATGAGTTAAGCTGGTGTGTGCAAGTTAGGCGTGTTTTCAACTAAAAGGCCGTAGACGGAATTAGTCCCGATGGACTAAAGGAATCCGTTACTCGTGGGTAAAGAGTACACCCTCTGCAGAGATTAAACCTATTCGAATAACCGTGTCCATGGTTAAGGATTACAGTCTGGGATGGGTCAAGGGTTGGTCTTAGTGTCGGTCTTCGGAGGAGAGATTGTTAAACCAGAACTTGGACTGTGACTGGTGACTTGTGAGATTATGATTATTATTATTATGGACTAACCCATTATATCATCAAGTATCCCTGGGACGGTTCTACCTCCTGGATGTTCATTGTGATTATTTGTTTTATAAGCCCTTTATGTGGTGTCGCTGAGACGCCCGACTGTGGCATTTCTTGTTATTTATTTATTTTATAAGCCCTTTATGTGGTGTCGCTAAGACGCCGATTGTGCCATTTCTTTTAAAGCCCTTTATGTGGTGTCGCTAAGACGCCCGACTGTGGCATTTCTTTTATAAGCCCTTTATGTGGTGTCGCTAAGACGCCCAACTGTGGCATTTCTTTTAAAGCCCTTTATGTGGTGTCGCTAAGATGCCCGACTGTGGCATTTCTTTTAAAGCCCTTTATGTGGTGTCGCTAAGATGCCCGACTGTGGCATTTCTTTTAAAGCCCTTTATGTGGTGTCGCTAAGACGCCCGACTGTGGCATTGCTTGTTATTTATTTCATAAATTTTAATACTACTATGTTACTGCATATTCATAAATAACATGCCTGCACGCATCAGAGTTTTATTTATCTTTTGTGACTGACGTCATGAGCATAAAATATTTTCAGCACATCATTGTTATGTTATACCTGTGTTCATAATGTTTGCGAGTACATTCAAAGTACTCACTGGCTTGTCCTTGGCTATTGTCTTGGCCAGATTTTGTTGGAAATATGCCCTAGAGGCAATAATAAAAGTATTATTATATTTCATTGTTCATGATAATTGTCTTTTATTCATGCTATAACTGTATTATCCGGAAATCATAATACACGTGTGAATACATAGACCACAATATGTCCCTAGTGAGCCTCTAGTTGACTAGCTCGTTGTGATCAACAGATAGTTATGGTTTCCTGGCTATGGACATTGGATGTCGTTGATAACGGGATCACATCATTAGGAGAATGATGTGATGGACAAGACCCAATCCTAAGCATAGCACAAAGATCGTGTAGTTCGTTTGCTAGAGTTTTGCCAATGTCAAGTATCTCTTCCTTTGACCATGAGAGCGTGTAACTCCTGGATACCGTAGGGGTGCTTTGGGTGTATCAAATGTCACAACGTAACTGGGTGACTATAAAGGTGCACTACAGGTATCTCCGAAAGTATCTATTGTTTTATGTGGATCGAGACTGGGATTTGTCACTCCGTATGACGGAGAGGTATCTCTGGGCCCACTCGGTAATGCATCATCATAATGAGCTCAAGGTGACCAATGTGTTGGCCACGGGATCATGCATTACGGTACGAGTAAAGTGACTTGCCGGTAACGAGACTGAACAAGGTATTAGGATACCGACGATCGAGTCTCGGGCAAGTAACGTACCGATTGACAAAGGGAATTGTATACAGGGTTTGATCGAATCCTTGACATCGTGGTTCAACCGATGAAATCATCAAGGAGCGTGTGGGAGCCAACATGGGTATCCAGACCCCGCTGTTGGTTATTGCCCGAGAGTGGTCTCGGTCATGTCTGCATGTCTCCCGAGCCCGTAGGGTCTACTCACTTAAGGTTCGGTGACGCTAGGGTTGTTAGGAAGACTAGTATGTGAATACCGAATGTTGTTCGGAGTCTCGGATGAGATCCCGGACGTCACGAGGAGTTCCGGAATGGTCCGGAGGTAAAGTTTTATATATGGGAAGTTGTTAAACGGGCACCGGAAAGTTTCGGGGTTATACCGGTATTGTACCGGGACCACCGGAAGGGTTCCGAGGGTCCACCGGGAGGGGCGACCCCTCCCGGGGGGCCACTTGGGCTGCGTGGGTATAGCAGCCAGCCCCTAGTGGGCTAGGCGCGCCCCCTTCCTTGGGCCCATGCGCCTAGGGGTGGGGGGGGGGAAACCCTAAAGGGGGCGCACCCCCTTTGCTTGGGGGGCAAGCCCCCCACCCCTTGGCCGCCACCCCCCCTAGGGTTTTCCCTAGAGGGCCGGCCCCCCTTGCCCTTTCCCCTATATATAGAGGGGTGAGGGGAGGGCTGCAACACACCAATACTCAAGGCGCAGCCCCTCCCCTCCCCAACACATCTCCTCCTCCGTACGTGCTTGGCGAAGCATGTCGGAATACTGCCGCGTCAACTGCACCACGCCGTCGTGCTGCCGTTGGAGCTGCCTTCCTCAACCTCTCCTTCCTCCTTGCTGGATCAAGACAGAGGAGACGTCTCCCGTCCCGTACGTGTGTTGAACGCGGAGGTGATGTCCGTTCAGCACTAGGACATCGGTGATCCGAATCACGTTCGAGTACGACTCCATCATCGCCATCTCCTTGGCAAGCTTCCGCTCGTGATCTACAAGTGGTATGTAGATGCAAACTCTCTCCCTTGACTCGTTGCTTAGATGAACTCATAGATGGATCTTGGTGAAACCGTAGGAAAATTTTTAATTTTCTGCAACGTTCTCCAACAGTGGCATCATGAGCCAGGTCTATGCATAGTTCTCTTTGCACGAGTAGAACACAATTTTGTTGTGGGCGTGGATCTTGTCATCTTACTTGCCTCTACTAGTCTTTTCTTCCTTCGGCGGTATTGTGGGATGAAGCGGCCCGGACCAACCTTACACGTACGCTTACGTGAGACCGGTTCCACCGACTAACATGCACTAGTTGCATAAGGTGGCTGGCGGGTGTCTGTCTCTCCCACTTTAGTTGGAGCGGATTCGATGAAAAGGGCCCTTATGAAGGGTAAATAGAAGTTGACAAAATCACGTTGTGGTTATTCATAGGTAAGAAAACGTTCTTGCTAGAACCCAATTGCAGCCACGTAAAAGATGCAACAACAATTAGAGGACGTCTAACTTGTTTTTGCAGCAATTGATCAAGTGATGTGATATGGCCAGAAGTTGTGATGAATGATGAATTGTGATGTATGAGATCATGTTCTTTGTAATAGGATTCACGACTTGCATGTCGATGAGTATGACAACCGGCAGGAGCCATAGGAGTTGTCTTTATTTTTTGTATGACCTGTGTCATTGAAGAACGCCATGTAACTTACTTTACTTCATTGCTAAACGCGTTAGTCATAGAAGTAGAAGTAGTCGTTGGCGTGACAACTTCATGAAGACACGATGATGGAGATTATGATGATGGAGATCATGGTGTCAAGCCGGTGACAAGATGATCATGGAGCCCCGAAGATGGAGATCAATGGAGCTATATGATATTGGCCATATCATGTCACAACTATATAATTGCATGTGATGTTTATTATGTTTATGCATCTTGTTTACTTAGGACGACGGTAGTAAATAAGGTGATCCCTTACAAAATTTCAAGAAGTGTTCTCCCCTAACTGTGCACCGTTGCTACAGTTCGTTGCTTCTAAGCACCACGTGATGATCGGGTGTGATGGATTCTTACGTTCACATACAACGGGTGTAAGACAGTTTTACACAGCGAAAACACTTAGGGTTAACTTGACGAGCCTAGCATGTGCAGACATGGCCTCGGAACACGGAGACCAAAAGGTCGAACACGAGTCGTATGAAAGATACGATCAACATGAGAATGTTCACCGATGATTACTAGTCCGTCTCACGTGATGATCGGACACGGGCTAGTCGACTCGGATCGTGTAACACTTAGATGACTAGAGGGATGTCTAATCTAAGTGGGAGTTCATAATTTGATTAGAACTTAATTATCATGAACTTAGTCTAAAACCTTTGCAAATATGTCTTGTAGATCAAATGGCCAACGCTCATGTCAACATGAACTTCAACGCGTTCCTAGAGAAAACCAAGCTGAAAGATGATGGCAGCAACTATACGGACTGGGTCCGGAACCTGAGGATCATCCTCATAGCTGCCAGGAAACAATATGTCCTAGAAGGACCGCTAGGTGACGCTCCCGTTCCAGAGAACCAAGACATTATGAATGCTTGGCAGTCTCGTGCTGATGATTACTCCCTCGTTCAGTGCGACATGCTTTACAGCTTAGAACCGGGGCTCCAAAAGCGTTTTGAGCATCACGGAGCATATGAGATGTTCGAAGAGCTGAAACTAGTTTTCCAAGCTCACGCCCGGGTCGAGAGATATGATGTCTCCGACAAGTTCTACAGTTGTAAGATGGAGGAAAACAGTTCTGTCAGTGAACACATCCTGAAGATGTCTGGGTTACACAACCGTATGACCCAGCTAAATATTAACCTCCCAGATGAGGCGGTCATTGACAGAATCCTCCAGTCGCTCCCACCATGCTACAAGAGCTTTGTGATGAACTACAATATGCAGGGGATAGTAAAGACCATTCCTGAAGTATTTTCTATGCTGAAGTCAGCAGAGGTTGAAATCAAGAAAGAACATCAAGTGTTGATGGTCAATAAGACCACTAAGTTCAAGAAGGGCAAGGGTAAGAAGAACTTCAAGAAGGACGGCAAGGAGGTTGCCGCGCCCGGTAAGCCAGTTGCCGGGAAGAAGTCAAAGAATGGACCCAAGCCTGAGACTGAGTGCTTTTATTGCAAAGGGAAGGGTCACTGGAAGCGGAACTGCCCCAAATACTTAGCGGATAAGAAGGCCGGCAACACCAAAGGTATATTTGATATACATGTAATTGATGTGTACCTTACCAGTACTCGTAGTAACTCCTGGGTATTTGATACCGGTGCCGTTGCTCATATTTGTAACTCACAGCAGGAGCTGCGGAATAAACGGAGACTGGCGAAGGACGAGGTGATGATGCGCGTCGGGAATGGTTCCAGAGTCGATGTGATCGCCGTCGGCACGCTGCCTCTACATTTACCTACGGGATTAGTTTTGAACCTTAATAATTGTTATTTAGTGCCAAGTTTGAGCATGAACATTGTATCTGGATCTCGTTTAATTCGAGATGGCTACTCATTTAAGTCTGAGAATAATGGTTGTTCGATTTATATGAGAGATATGTTTTATGGTCATGCTCCGATGGTCAATGGTTTATTCTTAATGAATCTCGAGCGTAATATTACACATGTTCATAGTGTAGATGCCAAAAGATGTAAAGTTGATAACGATAGTCCCACATACTTGTGGCACTGCCACCTTGGTCACATTGGTGTCAAACGCATGAAGAAGCTCCATGCTGATGGACTTTTGGAGTCTCTTGATTATGAATCATTTGACACATGCGAACCATGCCTCATGGGCAAAATGACCAAGACTCCGTTCTCCCGTACAATGGAGCGAGCAACCAACTTGTTGGAAATCATACATACCGATGTGTGCGGTCCAATGAGCGTTGAGGCTCGCGGAGGATATCGTTATGTTCTCACTCTCACTGACGACTTAAGTAGATATGGGTATATCTACTTAATGAAACACAAGTCTGAGACCTTTGAAAAGTTCAAGGAATTTCAGAATGAGGTGGAGAATCAACGTGACCGAAAGATAAAGTTCCTACGATCAGATCGTGGAGGAGAATATTTAAGTCACAAATTTGGCACGCACTTAAGGAAATGTGGAATCGTTTCACAACTCACGCCGCCTGGAACACCTCAGCGAAACGGTGTGTCCGAACGTCGTAATCGCACTCTATTGGATATGGTGCGGTCTATGATGTCTCTTACCGATTTACCGCTATCATTTTGGGGATACGCTCTAGAGACAGCTACATTCACTTTAAATAGGGCACCGTCTAAATCCGTTGAGACGACACCGTATGAATTATGGTTTGGGAAGAAACCTAAGCTGTCATTTCTAAAAGTTTGGGGATGCGATGCTTATGTCAAGAAACTTCAACCTGAAAAGCTCGAACCCAAGTTGGAAAAATGCATCTTCATAGGATACCCTAAGGAAACTGTAGGGTATACCTTCTACTTAAGATCCGAAGGCAAGATCTTTGTTGCCAAAAACGGATGCTTTCTGGAAAAAGAGTTTCTCTCGAAAGAAGTAAGTGGGAGGAAAGTAGAACTCGATGAAGTAGTACCTCTCGAACGGGAAAGTGGTGCAGCTCAGAAAAATGTTCCTGTGATGCCCACACCAACTGAAGAGGAAACCAATGATGATGATCAAGGTACTTCGGATCAAGTTGCTACTGAACTTCGTAGGTCCACAAGGACACGTTCCGCACCAGAGTGGTACGGCAACCCTGTCCTGGAAATCATGTTGTTAGACAACGGTGAACCTTCGAACTATGAAGAAGCGATGGCGGGCCCAGATTCCAACAAATGGCTAGAAGCCATGAAATCCGAGATAGAATCCATGTATGAAAACAAAGTATGGACTTTGACTGACTTGCCCGATGATCGGCGAGCGATAGAAAACAAATGGATCTTTAAGAAGAAGACGGACGTGGATGGAAATGTTACCATCTATAAAGCTCGACTTGTCGCTAAGGGTTATCGACAAGTTCAAGGGATTGACTACGACGAGACATTCTCTCCCGTAGCGAAGCTTAAGTCCGTCCGAATCATGTTAGCAATTGCCGCATACTATGATTATGAGATATGGCAGATGGACGTCAAAACGGCATTCCTTAACAAGCATCTTAAGGAAGAGCTGTATATGATGCAGCCAGAAGGTTTTGTCGATCCTAAGAACGCTAACAAAGTATGCAAGCTCCAGCGATCCATTTATGGGCTGGTGCAAGCATCTCGGAGTTGGAATATTCGCTTTGATGAGATGATCAAAGCGTTTGGGTTTATGCAGACTTATGGAGAAGCCTGCGTTTACAAGAAAGTGAGTGGGAGCTCTGTAGCATTTCTCATATTATATGTGGATGACATACTCTTAATGGGGAATAATATAGAATTTCTGGACAGCATTAAGGCCTACTTGAACAAATGTTTTTCAATGAAGGACCTTGGAGAAGCTGCTTATATATTAGGCATCAAAATCTATAGAGATAGATCGAGACGCCTCATAGGTCTTTCACAAAGCACATACCTTGATAAGATTTTGAAAAAGTTCAAAATGGATGAGTCCAAGAAAGGGTTCTTGCCTATGTTACAAGGTGTGAGATTGAGCTCAGCTCAGTCACCGACCACGGCAAAAGATAAAGAAGAGATGAGTGTCATCCCCTATGCTTCAACCATAGGATCTATTATGTATGCCATGTTGTGTACCAGACCTGATGTAAACCTTGCCGTAAGTTTGGTAGCAAGATACCAGAGTAATCCCGGCAAGGAACACTGGACAGCGGTCAAGAATATCCTGAAGTACCTGAAAAGGACAAAGGACATGTTTCTCGTTTATGGAGGTGACGAAGAGCTCGTCGTAAAGGGTAACGTCGATGCTAGCTTCGACACAGATCTGGATGACTCTAAGTCACAAACCGGATACGTGTATATGTTGAATGGTGGAGCAGTAAGCTGGTGCAGCTGCAAGCAGAGCGTCGTGGCGGGATCTACATGTGAAGCGGAGTACATGGCAGCCTCGGAGGCAGCGCATGAAGCTATTTGGGTGAAGGAGTTCATCACCGACCTAGGAGTCATACCCAATGCGTCGGGGCCAATCAAACTCTTCTGTGACAACACTGGAGCTATTGCCCTTGCTAAGGAGCCCAGGTTTCACAAGAAGACCAGGCACATCAAGCGTCGTTTCAACTCCATCCGTGAAAATGTTCAAGATGGAGACATAGAAATTTGCAAAGTACATACGGATCTGAATGTCGTTGATCCGTTGACTAAACCTCTCTCGCGAGCTAAACATGATCAAAACTCTATGGGTGTTCGATTCATCACAATGTAACTAGATTAGTGACTCTAGTGCAAGTGGGAGACTGTTGGAAATATGCCCTAGAGGCAATAATAGAAGTATTATTATATTTCATTGTTCATGATAATTGTCTTTTATTCATGCTATAACTGTATTATCCGGAAATCATAATACACGTGTGAATACATAGACCACAATATGTCCCTAGTGAGCCTCTAGTTGACTAGCTCGTTGTGATCAATAGATAGTTATGGTTTCCTGGCTATGGACATTGGATGTCGTTGATAACGGGATCACATCATTAGGAGAATGATGTGATGGACAAGACCCAATCCTAAGCATAGCACAAAGATCGTGTAGTTCGTTTGCTAGAGCTTTGCCAATGTCAAGTATCTCTTCCTTTGACCATGAGAGTGTGTAACTCCTGGATACCGTAGGGGTGCTTTGGGTGTATCAAACGTCACAACGTAACTGGGTGACTATAAAGGTGCACTACAGGTATCTCCGAAAGTATCTATTGTTTTATGCGGATCGAGACTGGGATTTGTCACTCCGTATGACGGAGAGGTATCTCTGGGCCCACTCGGTAATGCATCATCATAATGAGCTCAAGGTGACCAATGTGTTGGCCACGGGATCATGCATTACGGTACGAGTAAAGTGACTTGCCGGTAACGAGACTGAACAAGGTATTAGGATACCGACGATCGAGTCTCGGGCAAGTAACGTACCGATTGACAAAGGGAATTGTATACATGGTTTGATCGAATCCTCGACATCGTGGTTCAACCGATGAAATCATCGAGGAGCGTGTGGGAGCCAACATGGGTATCCAGACCTCGCTGTTGGTTATTGCCCGAGAGTGGTCTCGGTCATGTCTGCATGTCTCCCGAGCCCGTAGGGTCTACACACTTAAGGTTCGATGACGCTAGGGTTGTTAGGAAGACTAGTATGTGACTACCGAATGTTGTTCGGAGTCCCGGATGAGATCCCGGACGTCATGAGGAGTTCCGGAATGGTCCGGAGGTAAAGTTTTATATATGGGAAGTTGTTAAACGGGCACCGGAAAGTTTCGGGGTTATACCGGTATTGTACCGGGACCACCGGAAGGGTTCCGAGGGTCCACCGGGAGGGGCCACCCCTCCCGGGGGGCCACTTGGGCTGCGTGGGTATAGCAGCCAGCCCCTAGTGGGCTTGGCGCGCCCCCCTCCTTGGGCCCATGCGCCTAGGGGTGGGGGGGGG